>NW_017683032.1:0-9007 GCF_001879085.1 Nicotiana attenuata | reverse complement strand
ATCGTGCTAACACGCATAATCAGACGAAGGCACACGCTAACACATAGAGACAAGGCCAAGAAAATTAGTCTAACACGCATAGTCAAGGCAAAGAGTCATGCCAACACCCATAATCAAACGAGTAAACATTTTTAGAAATTAGGGTTTTTAGCAGAGTCAAATTAAAACAGTAAGAGCATAGAAATAGGTCAGAATAAACAAAGAAAGGATTTAATCATAAATAAAATCAGTTGAGAGCATGCGTAAAAGAAATCCAAGAAACCCTAATTTTCAAAGAAAGTAAAAAAATGATTCAAAGTAGAAGCTCTTTCAGAATAAACTCGAGAATAACCAGAACACAGAAGAAAACATGAGAATGGCATGAGAATAGCACTGTTTAGAGAGATTCAGGAGAGAGATAGGGTTTCAAAAGGGGAAACCCTAATAAAAGTTGAGAGAACCTGTCGAAACTTCATAGATCGTGACATATAGGTTGTGATTCGCTGAAATCACACCGGAGAACCCACGAGTAGCAGGACCAGGAACCCTAGGTCTCAAATCACCATGGTCCATAAACCTCGAAGGTCCTAGAAGTGTTGAACAGGACGGTGAGAGGCCCATCAGAGTCTTGGTGAAAGGGAGGTGGCCGGAGATGGCCGAAAAACAAACCAGGCAGGACTTTTTAGGGACTGATTCACATGGTGGGAGTTTTGGGGTCTCAAAAATAGAGAGAACCAGTGATCTAGGGTTTCATGGCGGTTGATGGTCGAATGGGGTGAGATTGGAGGCGGCCGGAGCGGCGGTGGAGTTCATCGGAGAAGAGAGAACCAGAAGGTTCTAGAGAGAAGGGAGAGGGAGAGACGATATAGAGAGAGAGACGGTCTCAAAGAAATGAGGGGTTTGGGGGTGGGGGTAATTGATTTTAATTATGGGAATTAAATCTGGGCCGTTGATCTCATTTGATCAACGGCTCAGATTAAAAAAAAGATTGGACCGGGTTATTTTGGGGATTGGGCTGGGTTGGTTTAAATAGGGTATTGGGCCATTTAAAAATCTATAGGGGTGTGGCCAATTTGGCTATAATTAAAATAATAAGGGTTGTTCGTTAAATAGCCAATTTCCCCTTTTGTTATTTTATGAAAATAGTAAAAAATGATTTAAAAATAAATTAAAGGTATTGGGCTAATTAATAACATATAAATATTAATGTTAAAATACTAAAAGTGATTTTATAATTACAAAAAAATGCTGTTAATTATAAAGTAGGCTATAATTGCAATTATATGCAATTTAGCTTAAAAATACCAAATGAATTTGTAAAAATACATAAAAATTAACTTTCCTATTTAGTATAAATATGAGAATAAAAATAAATTACTCATCAAAAATGATAATTTTTGGGAATAACTATTGATTTTATACTATTAAAAATGGACAATAAATTGATTTTAAAAACTTTAAAAATTAGGAAAAATGCAAGAAAAGCTTAGCTATGCTTATAAATGCATATACATGCTATTTTGAAAGTAAAATATACAGGGAAAAAGTGGGTATCAACAGCTGCCCCTCTTTACCCGAGAAGGATGAAAGAGTTGTAGGGTAAAGATATGATGGCCAATTTTGACCGAATGAAACGATTTGAAGAATTTTGACCGAGCTCTGGTTCCTGAGCTGCCTACATATCCCTGGTCTTACAGGAATCAGGCCATATGTAGTTCGGGAATCCGTCGGCGGAACGTGATGATGGAGATTTCGAAAGACGGACGCGATATTCAGGTTGGGAAGGATGGTCAGGGATTGATAGGCTGCGGGAACCGGAGCGGGATCGCTCCTGCTGTGACAGTCGTTGCTGGCCGGTGTACCTGCAAGTGAGCAATGCAAACATATGTTGTGCGCAAATTTAAACATGATGCAAGTTCCCATTGGACCATGAAATGCTCGTCTTCGGACGGCTAGGATGACGTCCTCAGACCATGACGTCCTGGGCCATGAAGCGTATAATAAAGGATTCGCAGGCAATGAAATGATGTTCTCGGGCTATGAGGATGATGCCTCCGAACCATGATGCCTTTGAATGATGATATGCAAAAGATAAAGAAGGGGGTCCTCAGGCCGTGGCATGGCGTTCTCGGGCTATGAAAATGGTGCCTCTGAACAATGACGCCTTTGGACAATTTGGCGATCTTTCAGTCCATACAAGACTTAAATGAAGCGGTGATATTTCAGCCGTGCAAAAATGTAAATACAAATGGCGATCTTTCAGCCGATACAGGATGAAGTGGCGATATTTCAACCGATGCGGAATTTAAATAAAGGTGGCGTTATTTCAGCCGATGTGAGAGTATAAATATAAATGGCGATATTTCAGCCGATGTAGAGTGTAAATATAAATGGCGATATTTCAGCCGATGTGAGATTTAATAAAGTTGGCGATTTTTCAGCCATGCAAGATTTAAATAACGGTTTGGCGATCTTTCAGCCATGCGGATGGAGGTAGAGCTTAACCTCGGAAGGCAGAATGGTAGCCTTATACAATGTAGAAGAATGCAGATGGAGACAATGCTTAGTCTCGGAAGGCAGAATGGTAGCCTTATGCAATGCAAAATGCAGATGGAGACAATGCTTAGTCTCGGAAGGCAGAAAGGTAGCCTTATGTAGTGCAAAAAATGCAGATGGAGACAGAGCTTAGTCTCGGAAGGCAGAAAGGTAGCTGTATGCAGTACAAAAAATGCAGATAGAGACAATGCTTAGTCTCGGAAGGCAGAAAGGTAGCCTTATGCAGTGCAAAAATGCAGATGGAGACAGAGCTTAGTCTCGGAAGGCAGAAAGGTAGCCTTATGCAATGCAAAGGTAAAAGGTCAATAGTAACGAAAGCTCTTAGCTGATAGATGATAGTTGATAGCTGATTGCGTCGTTGTGGCTGCTGGGGATGTCATGTGCGGATACCGCTTGTAAGTAAGTGATGATTCTGAGAGTTGTATTCCTGCAAAAGTATGAGTATGTAATCGTATCTGATGATCTTATGTCTTGGGGTGCTTGCATTCAAAGAAAAATCGTGAGTTTTGTAAAGGGGGAAGGTTAGTTCGTCCTCCCGTGGACTTCGCTTGTCCTATTCGGCTCTTGCTTTCATTGGGGGTAGCATCGCTAAACAAAGCAATTCTGATAGTAGCTATGCATGATTTAGTAAAGAATATGATGTAACTACACAATTTTAAAATGATTTTCTTTTAGATGAACCGACGACTGCTACGCGGTTCAAGACATTGCAACCTCCCTTTTTGGAATTTTGAGGGTCCTCCTCGAAATTCTGCCCCATTTTACTGGTCTGGTGCTTCCGACGGCTACGCGTGATGACCGGCTGAAAATCAACTTCGGAATTTTGAGGGTCCTCCTCAAAATTCTGCCCCAGTTTCCAATATCGGGGGAAAATGAAGATTTTATTGAATTGTGACCGAACCCATAAGGCTGCCTACGTATCCCCTCTTAAACGGGAATCAGGTCAGACGTAGTTCAAATTACATCATAAAAAAAATCATAAGTGCTACACATAGTATCGCTTGACTGCATCTGAATTGATCGGCTTTGGCCAAACTTCCCCGTCCATTTCTGCAAGTATGAGGGCTCCTCCTGTTAGAACCCGGTGAACCATGTATGGACCCTGCCAGTTGGGAGAGAATTTTCCTTTGGCTTCATCCTGGTGCGGAAAGATTTTCTTCAATACCAGCTGTCCTGGTGTAAATTGTCTTGGCTTGACTCTTTTGTTGAAAGCTCTGGACATTCTGTTCTGATACAATTGACCATGGCAAACTGCATTCATTCTCTTCCCATCTATTAGAGCTAGTTGCTCGTAGCGGCTTTTTACCCATTTTGCGTCATCAAGTTCTGCTTCTTGTATAATCCTCAAGGAGGGAATCTCTACTTCGGTGGGAATGACTGCCTCTGTACCATAAACCAACATGTAAGGAGTTGTCCCGGTTGATGTGCGAACTGTGGTGCGGTATCCCAATAAGGCGAATGATAACTTCTCATGCCACTGCTTATGCTTTTCTATCATCTTCCTTAGTATCTTCTTGATGTTCTTGTTGGCCGCTTCTACGGCTCCATTCATCTGAGGTCTGTAGGCTGTAGAATTCTTGTGTTTAATTTTGAATGTTTCACACATGGCTTTCATCAAGTCACTGTTGAGATTGGAACCATTATCAGTGATGATCGACTCTGGGATGCCGAATCGACAAACGATGCGGTCGCGGACAAAATCTGCCACAACCTTCTTGGTTACTGCTTTATATGACGCTGCTTCAACCTATTTGGTGAAATAATCAATGGCCACTAGAATGAACCTGTGCTCGTTTGATGCGGCAGGCTCAACAGGTCCGATGACATCCATTCCCCAAGCGGCGAACGGCCATGCGAGCTTGTTGCTTTAAGCTCATTTGGAGGCACTTTTATCATGTCTGCATGTATCTGACAGCGATGGAATTTTCGGACATACTGGATGCAGTCTGTTTCCATAGTCATCCAAAAATATCCTGCTCGGAGTATTTTCTTTGCTAAGACAAAACCATTCATATGTGGACCGCAGGTCCTTGCATGAACTTCTTCTAATAACCTGGATGCTTCCTTTGCGTCAACACACCTTAGCAATCCCAAATTAGGAGTCCTCCAGTATAGGATTCCTCCGCTGTGGAAGAAATTGTTGGATAATCTTCGTAGAGTGCGCTTCTGAATAGCATTTGCAAGCTCTGGATATTTTCCTTCGGCCAACAATTACTTGATGTCGTGAAACCAGGGCTTTCCGTCCGCTTCTTCCTCGACATGAGCACAATAGGCTGGCCGATCATGAATCTTTACTGGAATAGGGTCTATGAAGTTCTTATCTGGATGCTGAATCATGGATGATACCAATGCATCGGCAAACTCATTCTGGATCCTGGGAACATGCCGGAATTCTGTCTTTACGAACCTTTTCCTCAACTCTTGTACATGATGCAAATACGGGAGTATCTTGGAATTCTTGGCGGCCATTCTTCTTGGACCTGATGTATAAGCAAATCCGAATCTCCAATCATTAGCAACTCTTGGACGTTCATGTCAATAGCCATCTTGAGCCCTAAGATGCAGGCTTCATACTCGGCCATATTGTTGGTGCACGGGAACCTGAGCTTGGCGGATACCGGATAATGCTGGCCGATTTCTGATATTAGGACTGCTCCTATGCCAACTCCCTTGAAATTTGCTGCTCCGTCGAAAAACATCCTCCAATCGTCATAGGATTCTGCAATGTCCCCTCCTATGAAGGATACCTCCTCATCAGGAAAATACGTTTTCAGAGGCTTGTATTCCCCGTCCACGGGATTTTTGGCAAGATGATCTGCCAGTGTCTGTCCTTTGATTGCCTTCTGATTCACGTAAACGATGTCGAATTCACTCAACAGGATTTGCCACTTAGCTAGTTTGCCAGTGGGCATGGGCTTCTGAAAGATATATTTCAGCGGATCCATTCTTGATATGAGGTAAGTGGTATAGGCACAGAAATAATGCCTCAACTTTTGAGCTACCCAAGTCAGAGCACAACAGGTGCGTTCTAAAAGAGAGTAACGGGCCTCGTATGGAGTGAACTTCTTGCTGAGGTAATAGATGGCTTGCTCTTTTCTCCCTGTTTCGTCGTGTTGCCCCAGACACAACCGAATGCTCCATCCAATACTGCAAGGTAGAGCAACAGCGGTCTGCCCGGTTCGGGCAGAACCAGAACTGGCGGCGTTGATAGGTATTCCTTGATTCTGTCAAAGGCTTTCCGACAATCATCGGTCCATTTAGTAGTGGCATCTTTCTTCAACATCTTAAAGATGGGCTCACAAATGACAGTGGATTGAGCTATGAACCGGCTGATGTAGTTGAGTCTCCCCAAGAAACTCATGACCTCTTTCTTATTCTTTGGCGGCTTCAATTCTTGAATTAACTTAACCTTTGATGGATCCAGCTCTATTCCTCGGCGACTTACGATGAACCCAAGCAACTTTCCAGTAGGAACCTCGAATGCGCACTTGGCGGGATTCAGTTTCAGATTGTACCTCTTCAGCCTGTTGAAAAATTTCCTCAAATCTTCCATGTGATCAGTGGCCTTCTTGGACTTGATGATAACATCATCTACGTACACATTGATCTCCTTGTGTATCATGTCATGAAAAATAGTAGTCATGGCCCTCATGTAGGTGGCCCCGACATTCTTTAACCCGAACGACTTCATCTTGAAACAATACATCCCCCATGGAGTAATGAAAGTCGTTTTCTCCGCGTCTTCCTCATCCATCCATATTTGATGATACCCAGCAAAACAATCGGCAAATGACTGCAGCTCGTGCTTGGCGCAGTTGTCAATCAAAATATGTATGTTTGGCAAGGGGAAGTCGTCCTTCGGACTGGCCCGGTTGAGGTCCCGGTAGTCGACACAGACTCTGACCTTCCCGTCCTTCTTCGGCACCGGCACAATTTTGGCTAACCATGTTGGATACTCTACTACCCTGAGGACCTTGGCTTTGACCTGCTTGGTGACTTCTTCCTTGATTTTCAAACTCGTCAGGCTTGAACTTCCTGAGCTTCTATTTTACCGGCGGACATGCTGGATCCGTTGGCAGTTTGTGGGCTACAATAGATGTGCTGAGACCAGTCATATCATCATACGACCAGGCGAATATGTCCTCATATTCCCTTAGAAACTCTGTGTATTTTTCCTTTTCTGATGGTGACAGATGAACACTGATGCGCGTTTCCTTGACATTCTCTGTATCCCCTAGTTGATAACCTCAGTTTCGTCACAGTTAGACTTAGGCCTATTCTCAAAGTTCTCAACTTCTTTAACAACCTCTTCTAGTATATCATCCTCTTTTGTGTCTATATCCGTTTGTTGCGTTGTCTCGTTTCATGTCACAATCGTCGGTTCATCAAGATAAGTAATAGTAATGCTCTGTAAATAAAGTAAACGATAGAAAAATAATAAGCGCTTTGATATAAGAAACTAAAATGCTTTGATAAACTTCATAATTGTTTTGAACATTGGAGCTCTTATTTTCAAAAATAAAATGCTGAAAGAAAATCAACTAGCGAAAAATAAAGATGATGCATGGTGCTTTGTTCAGCCTTGCTACCCCGAAGCTTTCCGGGCCGTGGTGATTCTGATGGACCAATTATTTAGGCGCGCTCCTCGGCTCACAGCTTGTATGGAAGGGCCTTCCTCTCTTTCCTCCTAAAAAATGACACAGCAGTCCATATTGTCGTCTTCCAAAAACAGATTCCTCATTGCTGCCAGTGCTTCCTCTTCTTCTGACCCATATATGACATCTGCTGGCTGGAAAGTCTGCTCCAGGCGAGGTATCGGATGTTCCAGTGGGTAGTAGGGACTGCGCCATGGTGGCGACCAGTGGTTGAACTCCTCCCAAGTGTATTCATACCCCAAACCGAAAGTGGTACCATGTTTCTTCAGCTTGATGGGTTTGGCGATTCCTTGGAGGTTCTTGCCGAGCCCCTTTCCAGGTTCATATCCGCTCTAATTCTGTATACTTTCGATCTTGTCATCCCACCACTTATCCTTGTCTACGGCGTTGACTCGCTCAATGTGATGGTAGGTTTCTTCGCCTTTCTTCCTTCTTCCTCCGATTGCTGGGATGGTCTGGCGACTGTATATGGGATTACTACCATCGCCATGAATAATCACCTCTTGGTGATTCCACTCGAACTTCACTGCCTGGTGCAGGGTTGATGCTACAGCTCCAGCGGCATGAATCCATGGCCGTCCTAATAGCAAGTTGTAAGATGCTGGGATGTCTATTACTTGAAAATCAACGTCGAACCAAGTCGGTCCCATTTGCAGACACAAACTGATTTCCCCAATGGTGGACCTTTGGGAGCCGTCGAATGCTTTGACGTTGATGGCTCCATCTTTGATCTCATGCAGGCTTTTTCCTAATGTTCGGAGAGTCACCAAGGGACAAATATTGAGGCTGGACCCTCCGTCAATCAAAATCCTGGTGACGAAATAACCCTCGCATTGCACAGTGATGTGCAGCGCCTTGTTGTGGATCAACCCTTCAGGTGGCAGCTCATCTTCGTGGAAAGTAATTTTGTGACTCTCCAATACTTGCCCCACCATGTTAGCCATTTCTCCTCCAGTTATATCGCTGGGCACATATGCCTCACTCAGCACCTTCATAAGGCATTCTTATGTGCATCGGAGCTTTGCAGCAGAGCTAGGATGGAGATCTGTGCCGGCGTCTTGTTCAACTGATCGATGACCGAGTACTCCTTTGCTTGTATCTTCTTCCAGAGGTCATCTGGAGGAGTTTAGGTGGATCGTCCAGAGGCCTGCTTACTTGATTCAACCAAATGTTCCGGAGTATAAACCCTGCCAGTTCGGGTCATACCCTGTGCTGCAATTGCTTCTCCAGATTTGGTTTTCCCTTTCCTTCTCGCCTCGGCGGTGTAATCCCAAGGAATGGCCTTCGTATGGAATGGTGCTATTGTTGACATAGCCACAGGAATGGGTACCCTTGCTTTGGGAGGTAACACAGCAACTTCAAATAGTACAGGTGCCTTTAGGGATCCAAACTCGACCTCAATCGGTCATGGCGCCTTTGCAGAAGAAGGTGCCTCGAACTCAAATGGTATGGATATGTTCACTTCAGTGTCTCCAGAAGGTTGGATCTGGACTACAATTGGATTAAGTGTGACAGTTGGTTTCTTTGGCTCGTCATCTTCAGCAATCAATCCGATCGATCCTTTGGGGTTCCAATCATCTTCTATCTCTATCATGTGAACGCCTCCGCCCTTGTGGTCGGGCAGGGGGTTGTTGCGAACATTAGGAGCAGGTTCGTTTGCCACAATAATCTTGTTGTCAATTAAAGCTTGGATTTTATCATTCAGAGAGGGCATTCATCAATGGTATGCCCCTTCATGCCGGAATGGTATGCACAGGTTTTGTTCGGGTTGACCCATTGGGAAGGATTTTCTGGAGTTATGGCAGGGATAGGGGTGA
>NW_017683031.1:0-9007 GCF_001879085.1 Nicotiana attenuata | reverse complement strand
GAATTGTATATAAACTGTCGCTAAATCCTTTTCCTCTTTTCTGAGTCTTCTACATCATGGAGAAGGGTGCACTTCGTGTAGCTTCTCTTCTGTTTAGAGTCTTTTCCCATTTAGAACGAGGTTTGGATAAGTTGCAAAGCCAGCGGAGCTTCTGTATCCCCGGTACACTGCCTCCCCCTCGGCCCCGAGTTGTCCGCTCCGGGTAAGCCAAGGTCTTGACCAATAAACCTAGGGTTTAAACCTAGAAGAACAAAACCCCATGCCGGATCCCTAGTAGGACGCTTGTTTGCATCATGTGCATTTGACTTAGGGGACTCAACACAGGGGTTGGGTCCGCCTAGGATAGGTGACCTGAAATAATGGACCATCCTGATGCATCTTACGTGCTACTTGCGCATTTATTTGCTCGGCTTTGCATGTTGACCGGCTTGTCTAAATGAGTGAATTATGAAAATAGGCAGTGTTAGGACTAAGTGAGGGTGACCATTTGTTGTGAAAAAACCAGTGTCAAAGTAGTGCCGAAATGCTGCCGGATTTTTGAAAAAAAGGAAAGAAAAGAAGGAAAATAGTTTTCTTTAGTTTGTTTTGTTTACCAATGGAAAAGAAAAACGAAAAAAAGGGTTTTATTTTCAAATTAGTTTGTTTATTTGCCACTGAACAAGAAAACATAAAAGATGAATTTTGCTTGCAGAAATAGTGTGTTTGCCAACAAAAACAAAAGAGTCCGATTTTCAAAAATAGTTAGGTTTATTTGCCGAACTACGCTGGTTTGATTCTCACCGGGTGTGAGATACGTAGGCAACCCTCATCGTGTCCAACCTCCCTTTTTGCAAAAACAGCCAAAAAATGTCAAATTTTAATAAATAAGTCGGGTGATGCCATTCTTGTATAGAATAAGCCGAATGTCCCTAAAAGGACGCCGGAAGGCCATTTTTGCAAGAACAGCCACCCTGAGACATTTTTACATGGTTTGCGAGCACAGCCTTAAAATCTTCCTCCCAGAAGTGCTGAAAGGCCGTATTTGCAAATCCAAGGCCTGTTTTCTAAATAAAGAATTTTTGCACAAATAGCCATTTTTCAAAATAAGTCATTAAAGTCCCCTAATAAATGTGCAGGATGGATTCAAGTAACATCGAAACCTTCTCAGTCCTGAGCGAGATCCCTTTGAAACTCCATATGTGGTGGCATGATTTGGGAAAAGGAAGCAGAGATACCGTGGTCAAAAGTTTGGGTGGTCTCGTCGATTTGCTGAACATCAAACCAAGAAAAGATATTATTGAGGCATTGATACCATTCTGGGATCCGACCCGTAATGTATTCCGGTTTTCAGATTTTGAACTCACACCTACATTGGAAGAGATTGTCGGATACGCCGGTCTCAACGGGAACCTCCGAGGTAGATACCAATTGGCCCCATGACCGGTAACCCTTCATAGGTTCTTGGATTTGTTGAACATTAGCCAGGATATTCAAGACTTGTATCTGGCGGAAGGGTGTTGTACATTGCATTTCTTATATCACCGGTACGGTAACCCCAAAGGTTTCGAGGAACCCAACACAGGATTGACACATGCTGGAAATAAAGACAAATGGGAAGCCCGACGGGGATTAGCCTTCATGGTAGCCTTTTTGGGAGTAGTAATTTGTCCAAGAAAAGACGGTCACATAGACCTTGGCCTGGTAGGGATGCTAGATGTTGCCATGAAAAAACCTACTAGCACGGTGGTTCCCCTGATTGTAGCAGAGATGTACCGAGCTTTGACCAAATGTCGGGAAGGGGAGAAATTCTTTCAAGGTTGCAATTTGCTCTTATAATTGTGGATACAGGAACACCTCTGTCACCGCACGGGCTATATGAACTACGGTTTAACTGGAGTGAGTTATATTGCAGAATTCGAGACCCGGGTGACAGGTATTGAATTCCCTGAGGGTATTGAGGCCTGGTCGTCATGCTTAAGATCCTTGACCGCAGATAAAGTTGAATGGGCTTATGGATGGCTTCCTGCTACTGAAGCTGTATACACCTCAGCGGAGGTCCCTTATATTCTTTTGATGGGCATTCGAAGCATACAACCTTATGCTCCTTACCGAGTTCTGCGGCAATTTGGAAGATTCCAGACAGTGCACAACGATGAAGACCTAAGCGAGGAAGTTATCGAGTTGGGCCCGAAAGCTGCATTCCCTGAAGGCAGAATTCAAAAGATATGGAATGAGTGCAGGTACCTTGAACCCAAGACTATAGTACAGGACTGAGCCAGGGGTGAGGTAGATCCCAAATACTTGGTCTGGTTTGGTAAAAGATTTCAAATTCCTGAGAGACCCGCCAAAAGGCCACATGTGCAACAATTCACTAACGAGGCTCAGGTGCAATGGGATTGGTTAGCCAAGGAAAAAGAGTACAGGGCCCGAATAGGAGCCTTGGAAAAATAGGTTCAGGAGCTCCGGTTTGAAAACACCTTGCAAACCGCAGCCGACGAAGGTGATAAGAAGAAATTGGCTCAGGAGAATGAAGCTCTCAAAGCCCAAATTCAGCAAATGAAAATAGATGCCAGGAATCGGGAAAGAAGTCTATCCAACGAGAGATTGATAAAAGGTTTGAAGAAACAAGTTTTGGACTGTCAGGAGGAATTGGAAAAATCCGAGGGAAACGTGGCAAAACTTCGGGCACAATGGGCAAAGAAGACCGAGGAAAGGGCCCAGTTTGTACAACAAATGAAGAAGAACTATGAGGGAACCATTGCTAACATGAAAAGAAAAATGAATACTCTTGAAGAAAAGGCAGCTCGGCGGGACAAAGAATAAGCTTGGATAAAAGGAATTGGTGTTGTGCTGAACCAAGACCTTTTGTCATTAAATCAGCTAGTTGTAAGCTTGTAGGGATGTAGTGAGGGTTGATCAATCCTGCCTTGATCTTTTCACGAACAAAATGACAATCGATCTCGATGTGTTTGGTTCGCTCGTGGAATATTGGATTGGCAGCTATTTGTAAAGCTGCCTTGCTATCACAATACAGATTGACTGGAACATCTACTGCAACTTGTAACTCCTTGAGCAATCCCAGAACCCAAGTAATTTCTGCAGCTGCTGCTGCAAGACTGCGATATTCTGCCTCTACTGAACTCCTGCTAAATGTAGGTTGTTTCTTTGACTTCCACGAGAGCAGTGAATCCCCAAGTTTGACAATGTAACCAGTTACTGATCTCCTGGTGTTTGGATACCCTGCCCAATCAGAGTCACAATATACAGAAAGATGATTTATGGGAGAGTTATGTAGAAGAATACCAAGGCCTGGAGCACCTTTAACATATCTGACCACTCGTAGAGCTGCATCCCAATGGGACTGTTTGGGATGCTGCATAAATTGACTCAGTACCTGGACTGCCAAACATAAATCCGGCCTGGTAACTGTTAGGTAGAGAAGCTTTCTAATGAGTCTTTGGTAGCTTCCTACATCCTGCAATTCTGCATCTTTAGTATGCCCAACATGTGTGTCATAATCAATGGTTGTTAACTTCTGATTGAGCTCTATAGGTGTATTAATAGGTTTAGCAGTTGCGAGTCCAACATCTGATATTAATTGAAGTGCATATTTCCTTNAATAGAAATGGTTAACTGCTTAGGTGCATTCACTCCTCAATGTGCGGTTATCTATCTGTTAATGCCCTAGCCGCTAACAAAATTGTTGTTGATGAGTTCAGGCAAGTGGTTAAGTTGACTGGCATTCTGGCAACCCATCCCTACAATACCCGCTCTAAGGATAAGTCAAACATGGTCAACCAGGAATTGGAAGCAAGCATTGTCGACCCATCTAGGGAGGAGGAAGTAGTGGACGTTAATGCAATGAAGGAGGAGATGTATAAACTGAAGCAACAAATGGCCGAGATGTACCAGGCCTGGTCGAAGGGACATCCACCACCAGCCTATCCTGCTAATCCCTCCTACCTCCCACCACTAGCTCAGCCTCAAGATCCTCCCACAGTGAACTCATCACCGGCTTTCCCTACTTACCAGCAGTATTACGGAACCACTTCTCAAACACCACCACCTCTACCACCCAAACAAATCCCATGCCCTCCACCACCAATCGCTCCTGTGTTCGTGGCTCCCCCACCTGCCACACTACACAGGTCTTCTAGTGAACCTTTGTTCCAAACTCATGATAACCAGTACTACCCACCCGAAGCCACTTTCAAACCACCAGAGCCATGCCCTTACACTCCCCGCCTTGATCTCTCAGCAGAAGAAGAAAAGCCTCCCAAAAACCCTGAGCAAGAGGAAATGATACGGAAGGTTAAGAGCTTAGAACAGTCATTCCGAAATATGCAGGGGCTCGGAGGACAAGTGAGTGTAGCCTACAAGGACCTGTGCCTGTTTCTTGATGTCCAGTTGCCAGTAGGATTCAAGTTACCCAAGTTTGACTTATATGATGGCCATGGTGATCCGGTGGCCCACTTAAGGGGATTCTGTAGCAAGATGAGAGGAGCTGGAGGAAGGGATGAGTTATTGATGGCTTACTTTAGTCAAAGTCTAAGTGGAGCAGCGTTGGAGTGGTACACATGACAGGACCATGCCCGATGGTAAACTTGGGACGATCTGGCCCAAGCATTTGCATGTCATTTCCAGTACAATCTCGAAATTGTCCCGGACCGTCTGTCACTAACTAAAGTTGAGAAGAAGCCCGGAGAAAGCTTCAGAGAGTACGATTTTCGATAGAGAGAGCAGGCGGCAAGAGTCGATCCTCCAATGAAAGAGAACGAGATGGTTGATTATTTCCTTCAGGCTTTGGAGCCAACCTATTATGGTCATCTGGTGTCAGCAGTGGGAAAAACTTTCAACGAGGTCGTGAAAATGGGAAGTGTGGTGGAAGAAGGTCTCAAGTCTAACAAGATTATGAGCTACTCGGCAATCAAAGCAACTACTCAGGCTATTCAGAGCGGCACTGGAGGAGTATTGGGAAAGAAGAAGAAAGAAGAGGTTGCAGTAGTGGAAATGAGAGCTTGGTCCAGAGGTCCATCACCATATTATCACCAACCACGCCCTCACCTCCAAACCTACCCCCACACCCCATATGGCCCACCGCAGCATTATTACCCACCTCCTGCTCCCCATTTCTCTATCCACCATGCCCAAATATACCCCTAACCTCCTACCCATGCGCAATGGCGCGCACCCACCCCACAAAATACTTATTCAGCTCAAAACACCTACCCACCCCCAAGAACCAACAGAAATCCCGCTGGAACCGGTTTTCGACCTAACCCTGCATTCAAGAATGATAGGTTGCAAAAGAAGAAGACTTTCACTCCCTTGGGTGAATCTTACACTAGCTTGTACCATAGATTGAGACAGTTGGACATGCTGAACCCGATTGAACCCAAATTGCCAAATCCTCCCCCAAGGAATCTGGACCACTCTGTGAGTTGTGAATATTGCTCAGGTGCGCCGGGACATGACACAAAAAAATGTTGGCACTTGAAAATGGCTATCCAAGAGCTCATTGATACACGCCGAATTGAAGTACAAGCACCAGAAACGCCTAACATCACCCAAAATCCATTACCAACTCATCATAAGACCCACATGATCGAGCTAGTCCAAAAGGGAGAGCATAAGAAGCCGTCACAAACCGTAATGATGATCAGGGCTAGTGAGGATAGATTAAATGAGAAACTATCAAAGGAGAGAGCATTGATCCAGGAGGGAGAAACAATTAGCAAACCAGTTGTAGTGATGGAGAAAAAGCTTTCGAGCAGTGTTGCGGAAAAACAAGAACCAGTTAAAGTGGTAGTGCCGGGGGCGGCTGTCAAGCCCGCTGTGATTGTGAAAGGGGCTCGCACGGAGCCGGTTATCATCAAGCCAGTGACTCAGCTACCAGTAATCAGTGGAAAGGCCGTCCCGTGGAATTATGGCCGAGTGATAGTGATGTATCAGGGGAAGGAAGTTAAGGAAGAAGTTTGTGAAACCCATGGACTGACTCGCTCAGGAAGATGTTTTGCTCCTGACGAGCTGAGAAAGGCTAAACTCACCAAAGATAATCCAGTATTAGTAAAGAAAGCTGTAACTGAAGAAGAGGTGGAAGAATTTTTGAAGAAGATGAAGGCACAGGATTATTCCATTGTAGAACAGTTGAGAAAGACCCCGGCGCAAATCTCTTTGCTATCATCGCTGATCCACTCAGATGAGCACCGCCAGGCATTGATGAAAATTCTGAATGAGGCCCACGTTCCCGATAAGATTTCTGTGAACCATTTAGAGAAAATAGCAAACAAGATTTTTGAAGTCAACAGGGTTACATTTTCTGATAATGAGCTGCCTTTGGAAGGCACTGAACATAATAAAGCACTCTACCTCACGGTGAAATGTGAAGACTCTGTGGTCACCCGGGTGCTTGTTGATAACGGGTCCAGTGCAAACCTTTGCCCTCTCTCCACCTTGGAAAAGTTAAAGGTAGACAGTGAGAGAATTCATAAGAGTAGCATTTGCGTGCGAGGATTCGATGGAGGAGGCAAGGACACAGTTGGGGATATAATGTTGGAACTGACAATAGGTCCGGTTGAGTTCATTATGGAGTTCCAGGTGCTTGATGTGGCTCTCTTACAATCTCCTGTTAGGCCGACCCTGGATCCATGCAGCAAAGGCAGTGCCATCTACCTTGCACCAGATGGTTAAATTCGAGTGGGATAGGCAAGAGATTGTGGTTCATGGGGAAGATAGTTCGTGTACTCATGGTGATGCCATTGTGCCTTTTATAGAAGCTGAGAATGACAAAGGCCCATGGGTTTATCAAGTCTTTGATACGGTATCGGTGGAAAAGATCCCGGAAGGGAAGTGTATTCCTGTGCCAAAGGTAGCTGCTGCATCCTTCATGGTTGCGTCGGAAATGCTGAAGAACGGATTTGTACCTGGAAAGGGCTTGGGTGCTTCTTTACAAGGCATCGTACAGCCAGTATCTCTTCCTGCAAACCTGGATACTTTTGGCTTAGGCTTCAAGCCCACTGCTGCAGACATAAGGCGAGCTAGAAAAATGAAAAAGAAAGCATGGACCCTTCCAAAACCTATCCCCCGCCTTTCCCGTTCCTTTGTCAGGCCTGGTACTAAGAAGCGCCTAGCAACAGCAATGCCCAGTGGTGTGGTTGATCCCGACAAGGAGCAGATTGAGAGGTTTGAAAAGCTGTTTTATGAGGTGAATGTGTTGGAGGCCGGAGAAGGTCCAAGCAAGGCAGATGTTCAGTTCGTGGGGCCCCAGGCAAAGCTTAACAATAGGGAAGCAACTCCCCTTCCTACTCGGAGGGAGTCTTGGTAGTTAGTTTTGATTTCCTTTCAGTTTAATCTGGATTATTTCCAAGGTTGTAATTCGGATGCTATGTTCCGTCCGTTTGGATGAGTTAAACCTTGTTATCTTAAATATTAATGAAATGCAATTTCCCTCTTTTTCATTCCTGATAGTTTTCATTTTTGTCTTTCTTTTCTTCCTTGTACAGTCCCTTTTATGCTGGTTTCACTGATGTGTCATGCATGAGGAGTCTTCAGCCCAGTCTTAAATGCCAATCTAACTCAGACATAATAATACAAGAAATTGAGTGTAATGACGCAATAGAATATGATGATGAGGAAGCTTTTGAGGAAATCAGTAAAGAATTAAGCCATTTTGAAGAAAAACCTAAACCCAATCTGAATGACACAGAGGCAATCAATTTAGGGGATCAGGAGAATGTGTGGGAAACGAAAATAAGTGTCCATTTGGAACCACAGCTCAGAGAAGAGATAATTAAAGCACTTTTTGAGTATAAAGATGTTTTTGCATGGTCATATGACGACATGCCAGGTTTAAGCACTGATTTGGTGGTCCACAAATTGCCCACTGACCCAGCATGCCCTCCTGTCAAGCAGAAGCTAAGGAAATTTAAAACAGACATTAGTGTGAAAATCAAAGAAGAGGTCACCAAACAGTTTGAGGCAAAGGTCATCAAGGTCTCGTGGTATCCCACCTGGTTAGCCAATGTTGTGCCTGTGCCAAAGAAGGATGGAAAGACTAGAGTGTGCGTAGATTACCGTGACCTCAATAAGGCAAGTCCGAAAGACAACTTCCCATTACCAAACATCCATATATTGATTGACAATTGTGCCAAACATGAGATTGGTTCCCTCGTGGATTGCTATGCGGGCTATCACCAGATTTTGATGGATGAGGAGGATGCGGAAAAGACGGCATTTATCACACCTTGGGGAACGTATTGTTATAGAGTCATGCCATTTGGGTTGAAGAACGCAGGGGCAACGTATATGAGGGCGATGACCACCATGTTCCATGACATGATACATCGGGAAATTGAGGTCTATGTAGACGACGTAATCATAAAGTCGAGGAAACAATGTGACCATGTCCAGGACTTGAGGAAATTCTTCCAGAGACTCCGCAGGTACAACCTCAAACTTAATCCAGCAAAGTGTGCGTTTGGAGTCCCATCTGGGAAGTTATTGGGATTCGTGGTAAGTCGGCGCGGTATTGAATTAGACCCGTCCAAGATCAAAGCCATTTAGGAGCTACCGCCGCCGAGGAACAAGAAAGAGGTGATGAGTTTGCTTGGCAGGTTGAATTACATCAGCAGGTTCATTGCCCAGCTTACAACGACTTGCGAGCCCATCTTCAAGCTGCTAAAGAAAGATGCTGCGGTCAGATGGACGGATGAATGTCAAGCAGCTTTTGATAAGATTAAGGAGTATTTGGCTAGTCCACCTGTGTTGGTCCCGCCGGAGCCGGGAAGACCGTTGATCCTTTATCTGACCGTGCTGGATAATTCTTTTGGTTGTGTACTGGGGTAGCATGACATCACAGGAAGTAAAGAGCAGGCGATTTACTACCTCAGCAAGAAGTTCACATCATATGAGGTAAAGTACACTCAACTTGAGAGGACGTGTTGTGCCTTAACTTGGGTAGCGCAGAAGTTGAAACATTACTTGTCAGCTTATACCACCTATCTCATCTCTCGGTTGGATCCGTTGAAGT
>NW_017683030.1:0-9009 GCF_001879085.1 Nicotiana attenuata | reverse complement strand
CCAATGGAATTCAGAAAGTGATCATCATCACTACCCTGAAGACATGAATTATGTATCTAATTATGGGGGCCAGAGACAGGGTGGTCAGAATTGGGGCCAACAAAATCAGCCATACAGGCCAGTCCAGCCACAACTCAACAATGGAAACATGGGAGGTATGAGACCTCACAATAATATGGCGCCTTACCAAAGGCCACAGGGATATAACAATCAAAATCAGCAGCAGGGTTATCATCCTCCTCAACAGCAGCATGGTGGAAGACAGGAAGATGGGTTTGCTAGACTCGAAGCAATGATGCAGCAGGTTATTGGGTCAAATGCAAAAAAAGTGAAAGGGTAGATGCACATGAGTCGGCTATAAAGAATATTGAAGTACAGATGGTCCAGATTTCGATGTCTTTGAACAATCGTCCTCATGGGACATTGCCTGCAGACACGCAGGTAAATCCAAAAGATCAGGGCCCGAAGCAGCTGATGGCAGTGGGTCTACGAAATGGCAGAGACTTAGACTTGGAGGAAGAGAGGGATCGAGAAAGCAGACAGGCTGAGACACTTGTACCAGTGCCCATTGAGCCGGATGATTCAACGAAACCGACAGAGGTGACAGTACAGCCTGCCCAGGAAGAACCCAACACACAGATTGAGGCTGAGAAAGAAGCTGAGGCAGCCCAGGAACTGGTAGTTGAGGTTGTGTTTGACAAAGAGACAACTCAAATCATTGGGAAGAAGAGACCCCCAGCACCATTCCCACAGAGGCTGGCCAAGTACCAGAAAGAGGAATAATACAAGAAATTCTTGGAGATGCTGAAACAAATCCAAGTAAATATCCCATTGATTGATGCTTTGAAGGAGATCCCTTGCTATGCAAAAATGATGAAGGACTTGATGTCCCGAAAGTTCGATTTCCAAGACTTGGCGACGCTGACTCTAACTCAGACCTGCAGTACTGTGGTGACTAGACCAGTTGCTGAGAAGTTGTGTGACTCAGGGAGTTTCACAATTCCCTGCACCATTGGTAACTTTGCTTTTTCCAAGGCGCTTTGTGATTTGGGGGCTAGCATAAATCTTATGCCCTGGTGATCTATAAGAGGTTGGGGATTGGAAGAGCTAGACCCACGTCTATGTTATTGCAGCTGGCTGACAGAACCGTGAAGCGGCCCTCTGGTATCTTGGATGATGTATTGATTCAGGTAGGGAAATTTGTGTTCCCTGCAGATTTTGTGATTCTAGATTGCAAGGTGGATGAAGAAATTCCCATAATTTTGGGAAGGCCATTCTTGGCCACAGGGAGAGCTCTCATTGATTGTGAAACTGGGGAGCTCAAGATGGGGTTGAACGATGAGGAGATAACATTCAATGTGCAGGAATATATGAGGCGACCAAGTGAATTCGCCAATTGTTCTCTTATTGATGCCGTGGATGTAATCGTAGAAGCAGATGATGAGACCCTGACTATTGGGGACCCTCTTGTTGCATGTGTGGTAAATTTAGATGAGGTGTATGGGGAATAATTGGCAGAATGGGTGCTGGCCTTAGAGGGTAGAGGGTTTTGGGATAGAACACTTGAATTCGAGCCCCTACACTTAGAAAACAGAGAAACTCCTCCGGCCAAGCCATCCATAGAAGAACCACCAAAGCTGTTGTTGAAGCCACTGTCCGCCCATCTCAGGTATGAGTTCCTAGGTCCTAACTCCACATTACCTATTATTATCTTATCTAGTTTGTTAGATGTGCAGGCACAACTTTTGCATGTACTCATAGAGTGCAAGACTGCCATTGGGTGGACTATGGCAGACATTAAGGGGATCAACCCGGCATATTGTATGCATAAAATTCTGCTGGAAGAGGGACACAAACCTTCCAGGGAGTACCAAAGAAGGCTGAACCCCAACATGAAGGAAGCAGTGAAGAAAGAAGTGATTAAGTGGTTGGATGCGGGAATCATTTTCCCAATCTCTGACAGCAACTGGGTTAGCCCGGTGCAATGTGTTCCTAAGAAAGGTGGCATGACGGTGGTAAAAAATGATAACAATGAGATGATCTCTACAAGAACTATCATAGGCTGGAGAATTTGCATGGACTACAGAAAATTAAATCTAGCCACCCGGAAAGACCACTTCCCACTTTCCTTCATTGATCAGATGCTTGACAGATTGTCAGGGAGGTCCCACTTCTGTTTTCTGGACGGGTACTCAGGGTATAATCAAATCTCCATTGCACCAGAGGACAGAGAGAAGACCTCCTTCACTTGCCCATATGGCATTTATGCTTTTCGGAGGATGCCCTTTGGCCTATGCAATGCACTCGCCACATTCCAAAGGTGCATGATGGCCATATTCACTGACGTGGTCGAAGATATAATGGCGGTATTCATGGATTATTTCTCAGCGGTGGGAACTCATTCGATGAGTGCCTTATAAATCTGACCCGAGTGTTGAAAAGATGTATTGAGACTAACCTGGTACTTAATTGGAAAAAGCGTCATTTCATGGTACAAGAGGCCATAGTCTTGGGGCACCGGGTATCAAGCAAGGGAGTCGAGGTGGATCGTGCTAAAGTTGATGTGATAGCAAAGCTGCCACCCCCACCTCAGTCAAGGCAATCAGGAGCTTCCTCAGGCATGTTGGTTTCTACCGGAGATTCATAAAAGACTTCTCAAAAATTGCCAACCCTCTCTGTAAGTTGTTAGAAAAAGATCACCCTTTCTTGTTTTCTGATGATTGTAGGGTAGCATTCGATGAGTTGAAAAAGAGGCTAGTCACAACACCCATCATTGTTGCCCCCGATTGAGATCAACCATTCGAACTCATGTGTGACGCCAGTGACTATGCAGTGGGGGCAGTGCTAGGATAGCGGAAAGACAAGCTAATGCACCCAATTTACTATGCCAGTACAACACTGAGTGGAGCCCATCTGAAAGAGATGCTAGCTGTGGTGTTTGCATTCGACAAGTTCAGATCATACCTGATTGGCTCTAAGGTAATTGTATTTACTGATCATGCAGCTCTCAGGTACTTGATTGAGAAGAAAGAGTCCAAACCGCTCCTGATTCGTTGGGTGCTGTTACTGCAAGAGTTCGACCTTGAGATTCGTGACCGTAAGGGCACATAAAACCAAGTCGCTGATCATCTATCACGACTTGACGGAGCTGAAAACTCAGTTGAGGTTGAGGATATTTTGGAAACCTTTCCAGACGAGCAGCTACTTGCTATAAGCCATGAGGAAGTGACATGGTATGCAGACTTTGCAAATTTCCTGGCAAGCGGTATAGTTCCCTATGACCTTTCCTCTATGCAAAAGAAAAAGTTTTATCGTGAATGCCGCATGTATTATTGGGATGGACCTTATCTGTTTAGAATATGTGTTGACAATATAATCCGGAGGTGTGTCCCCGAGATAGAACAATCTTTTGATTTGCAGGCATGTCACGCATCGGCATATGGCGAGCATTTTGGAGGAGTCAGGACGACAGCAAAAATGGTAGAAGCCTGGTTCTACTGGCCAATAGTGCTTAAGGATGCACATCAATGGGTGAAGGGCTGTGATGAATGTTAGCGAACTGGGAACATTTCCCGTCGCCATGAGATGCCCATGAACCCAATTCAAGAGGTTGAAGTGTTCGATGTCTGGGGGATAGACTTCATGGGCCCCTTCGTCAGCTCTTTTGGCAATAGGTACATACTTGTTGCTGTGGATTACGTGTCCAAATGGGTGGAAGCTGCAGCACTACCCACAAATGATGCAAGAGTGGTGGTGGGGTTTTTGAAGAAGAATATATTCACCCGTTTCGGGACCCCGAGAGCTATTATCACTGATTGAGGCACTCACTTCTGCAATCGAGCCTTCGAGAAATTGCTGGCAAAGTACGATGTGCGCCACAAGGTGGCAACACCATATCATCCTCGAACCAGTGGACAGGTCGAAGTGTCTAATAGAGAGATAAAGAGTGTACTGACCAAGATGGGCAATACCACAAGAACTGATTGGGCGAAAAAGCTAGATGATGCACTTTGGGCCTACAAAACTGCTTTCAAAACACCAATCGGCATGTCACCATACAAGTTGGTGTTCGGGAAGGTCTGTCACTTTCCAGTGGAACTAGAACATAGAGCTTGGTGGGCAATGAAACAACTGAATCTGGACATTGAGGCTGTGGGAACAACTAGAGTCACGGAATTGCATGAGCTCGATGAGTTCCGACATCTTGCTTTTGAGAGCACAAGGTTGTACAAGGAAAGAATGAAGAGGTTGCATGACCAGAATATTGTGGAGAGAAATTTCAAGGCCGGAGACATGGTCTTGCTTTATAACTCAAGATTAAGGCTATTTCCGGGTAAACTCAAGTCACGATGGTCTGGGCCATTTCGAGTGGTCGAATTATTCCCCTCAGGTGCCATAGAGATTGCCTCAGAGAAAGACTCTCATATATTTAGAGTCAATGGGCAAATATTGAAACTCTATGTGGGCATGGATGAACCGAAGGAAAGGTCAGTGATCCACCTGACTGAACCGCAGAGGTCGAGCGAGCCTTAAATGCGCTCATTTGAGTTGTGCCGCGACGTTAAATCAGGCGCTGCGTGGGAGGCAACCCGCGATTTCTGTTGTTTTTCTTTTCTTTTGCTTGATGTTGTACCAGATGTATATAAAAAAATGCTCGTGACCGCGACCGCGGTAAATGACAAGTATTTTGTCTCAAGATTGCTCGATCCACTGCGACCGCGGTGATTCGCGACATTACTGTCGCCCAAGTAAGTTTTGACTTAATTATTTATTTATTTCTTTTCTTTTCTTTTCTAATTTCCCCTCCTCCCCCTTACTAAATTAGAACACACCCGCCGACACCCGCCCCACCCCTATTTTCCCCCATCTCCTCTCACTTCTCAAACCCTACCCAACATCTCTCTCTCTCTCTCTTTCTTCTTCTTCTTCTTCTCTCCAAGCCCTAACTCATTCTTGTCACGCACACACACACACTTCTACAAGACTCCATCTTCCATCAATCTCACTTTCTGCAAACCCAGGTATGTCAAGCTTCTCCTCTCCCTTCTTGTGTTTCTTTATTTTTTTTTTTGCAATTTTTATGTTAGAAGTGTGTAGTATTTCTATTTCGATTTTGTTTTGGTTTTATATTGTGATTTTTAGTGGGTTATGTGAAAAATGTTGTAGAGAAGAGTGTGGTTTTGTTGTGTAAAATTAATGGTGGTGGGGTGGAATGGTAAGTGAGAATGGTTGATTTGGGGGATGAGTTCTGCTTCCATGGGGTTAGGTGTGTTAGAATAGAGACCATGATCACAATGTGTTTGTGAAATTGCCCCAATGGAGTTGTGATGTTTAATGTGACCATGGTGGTGGTGAAGTCTTAGTAACCACCCAGGGTTCACAAAACTCAAATCCTCACTAATGGGAGCCTCTATTTTTTGGCAGGTACAATGCATCAATCTAGGAAGCAACGTACCATAGGGTCCTCCGCTAGTGGACCGGGTAGTTATTCTAGATCTCGGGGTCAAGCTAGTGCGAAACAGTTTGACCGCGCAAGGTTTGTCTCCAAACCAGCTGAGGAGTGGTATAACGCCAAGGCGTCCAAGAAATTATTACTTGAAGTACATATTGACCGGAAAGCCTTGCAAGTGGAATGCCCAAGTATCTTTGCAGAGTTGAGGAGGTGTCAGCTGGACATCCTCTTTAATGAACTGGAGGAGGTGAATGTGTACTGATGGTAAGGGAGTTTTACGCCAACTGCCCGGAGCATGTTAATGGGGGTCACAGTACGAAACACTCGGGTAAATGCATCCCTTGAGGCCATCCGCCGAGTGTACTGGCTGCCAGTATTCATTGGGGATACAAATCATTACCTTGCTTATCGCCACCCAAATGTCTGGTGGGCACAAATTCTTGAACAATATATATGCCTGACAGAGAGTATATATAGATAAAGCACCGGGTCATACTGAACTCCCAATCTCTCAATTGGGAGGCTAAGTATTGGCTCACAATTATCAACAGCCGTTTGCTTCCCTCCAGCAACACCACCAATGTCAATGGGCCACGAGCAATAGCTATCTACTGTTTTATGACCCACTATGATTTTGATGTCGCCAAGCTCCTTCATGATGAGATGTTCATTCGCTCCCCAAAAGTACTCAAAGGGTTTTACTTCCCCTCTCTGGTTACCAAGCTGTGCCGTGCTGCACGAGTTCCTGAAAATCCTAGAGTAGATGGGAAATTGCCATTGAAAGCCCCATTCCGGGCTAGCAAAATCACAGTTGGCAGAGAACCGGTAGTGGTGGTTGATGATGATGATGATGCTGATATGGATGCTGAGGACGCTGCCACCCCACCACAACCGAGAGCTGATGAGGCGGGCCCATCACAGGCCCGCCGAAGTACCCGCATGACAACCCTGGAGCAAGAAATGGCTGGCCTCTTCACTTCGGTCACTGACCTGGGTACCGGAGTTGACAATTTGACTACTCAACATGCCAAGTCGGGCAAAAAGATCATGGGTTGGCTCCGGGCACTAGGAAGAGCGTGTCACCTCGATCCTAGCACTGTATCTGATCAGGATTGAGCATCAGGGAAGTCCCCTTACCTTACTCTGCTTTATATTCATTGCCATGGGGACATGCCAAAGATTTAAGTATGGGGTGGGGGATGGTTGTTGTTGTAAAATTGTATAACTTTGTATGGTGTTGTTTTGTTGTTTGGTATTGTTGGTTTATGTTAGTTAACTTCGACTTGGCCCGAAGAAGGACACCTCTCGACGGGTCTCTTGAGGGATATAAGTCGAACAAAAAAAAAACAAAAAAAAAAAGATTTTCGTTTGATTAGGTAGTGTATCAACTCCCCCTTGGGTTTTCTTTAAACCACGTTTCTTTTCCAAGGGTTTCTATTTGAACCGGGTGTAGTTAGTTTTTCTTTTTAGTTCAGAAAGTCTTAGGCGGGAAACAAAAATGGAAATAGGGACCCTTAACTCTATGGTACCTTGAATAAGACTGCTTTAGTGTGACACTTAGGCTCTTTAGTTGACTCAAAGAAGGCCTTAAATTGTGTGTTCCTGAATGGCTCAAGTACTTAGAACAGAGTGTCTGATGATCCTAACTGGATTGAGTCATGTGCCATGTGTGAGTGAGGCTTTTTGTATTCTGTGTTAACATTCAATGCCTAGAACTTGCCCTGTGTGTGTGCAAAACGAAATGGTAGCCTTGTTTGGTTTGGAAAGTGATATAGGCATTTTTTTGCTTAACCCTTCTATGTATGCTTGTTCCCACCTAACTGTGTATACCCCAGTCAACCCCGTTGAGCCTGTAAGCCTGTTTTCTTGGCAACCACATTAAAAGCCTAACCGAGTTTAAATAGCCTATCTTGTTGAACCCTATCACCTCTTAGAAGCACTCAAAGTGTAATGGATATGGAAAAATATAAGTGTGGGGTGGTTGGTTGGGCTGTTAAGTGGAATTAAGGGGACAAAAAGAAAAAAAAAAGTGCACTGATTGATAAAAAAATATTAGAGGCCACCAAATAAAAAAGAGAAGCCTCAAAGTGGTGGCAGCTATTAAAAGAAAAAGTATGCTTAAAGAAAGAAAAAAAAAAAGAAAAAAGAAGGGGTTAACACAATAATGTAATGGTGGAAGGAAGGTGTGACAAAGTTAAAAGCTTAAAAGTACACAATGTAGTGGAGTGCTTAGGGAGGTGTAGTCACTATACCCAGATGTATCCTACCCGTACTGCAGCCAACATTACGACCAAATAAAGTCCTATGTGATTCTAGACCGAATGAGCTCGATTAGTCGAGTATTACACAACGGGCAAGCCTATGGTGTGTTGTTTGTGGCATAAGAATTTGTTCTGAGGGTGAGTGAAATGTTGTATTCGAATTCTCAGTGTGTGGTTTGTAAACGATATAAGTCTCCTTTGTAGTGAGTAGGCACATGATTCATGAAGGGAACGTAAGCCTGGACCTCTGGATGAGAGTAGGAGAGCTATTTAGGGGTATTGCGTGGCAAGAAAGGAGTCCGCTCTTGAGGCGATGAGGTTGCGCTGAAGTAGTCCATCCATGTGAACTATTCTTGGTATATGGAGTAGGGAAGTGACCCAATGACGATTAGGCCTATAGAGTGTGGTTGGTTGCTAGAGGACTAGCAACGGTTTAAGTGTGGGGTGTTGATAGTAGGCTATATAGACGCTATTTACACTCTAAATGTACCATACTTTATTGTTCTTTTAAAGGCTAAATGATAACAAAATACTCTAATTGGTGTTCTTTTGCTTAGCAGGAACTAATCCAAGCTAGGAAGAGACTATGAAGTGTTTTGGAATCAATATTGTGGATATAAGGCCAATCAAGAAGAACCCAAACGAAAATAAGCAAAAAAAAGGCAAAGGAGAACTGAACAAGAGGCCACCGCGACCGTGGTCGACCGCGGCGTGTAACGCGGTGGGCAAAACGAGCGAGGCAGAACAAATGTGATTCACCGCGGTCGCACCGCGTTCTGCTGCGGCTGCGGTCAACTATGTACTCGCCCAGAAATTTTGGGACTAAAGTGTAAATCGGGGGAAACTTATCCCAACCCTTTATAAACTCAACAAACTCGCCCAAGAAGGGGTTAAGTTTGTTTTTAGACTGAATTGGAGGCAAGAACAAGTGTGAGAAGAGCAATCAACTATTAGAGTTTTTCAATCTTCTCTTTGTTATCTTATTTGCATATTATGAATACTTTAGTGATTTTATCTTGCTTTGCTACGAGTAGCTAAATACTTTGTCTAGGGTTTTGATGGAACCTATTGAAGGATGAACTTCGTGTTATGTTAACATAGTTTTCCCGGTTTAATCTCTATTTGTTCAACTACGTTCTTGTTGTAGTTACTTGATAGGATCCTCAATTAGCTGTGCCTATTTAGTATGTATTACTTGGGAGAGAGTGCATATTTAGGTAATTGTTGAACAACAACACTCCCAAAGTATATGAGGGATCAATAACCGAGAATTTAAAGGCGATATTAGGGATAACG
>NW_017683029.1:4368-9010 GCF_001879085.1 Nicotiana attenuata | reverse complement strand
GGACCACTCGGATTACACCCGCCTTCAACTGTTTTGTGATTTACTCTTTGATCTTATCACTGATATCAGTTTTGAACTTCCTTTGCTTTTGCTGTACTGGAGGACAATCGGGGTGGGTTGGCAACTTGTGCACCACTAGATCCATACTCAGTCCTGGCATGTCGTCATACGACCAAGCAAACACATCTTTAAATTCGAACAGGAGCTAGATTATTGCATCTCGAGTGTGTTGATCTGTGTGAATGCTTATTTTGGTTTCCCTTATTTCTTCGGCAGTTCCCAAATTAACCAGTTCAGTGTCATTCAGGTTTGGCTTAGGTTTGTTCTCAAATTGTTCCAATTCTCGGTTTATCTCCCTAAAAGCCTCTTCTTCGT
Source organism: Nicotiana attenuata (assembly GCF_001879085.1). NCBI lineage: Eukaryota > Viridiplantae > Streptophyta > Magnoliopsida > Solanales > Solanaceae > Nicotiana > Nicotiana attenuata. Next base: position 8,635 of record NW_017683029.1, on the reverse strand, counting down.
CATATTCCGGTTCTTGGTTCATTATTTCACAATTAAACAGCGTGTTTGAGTCCGGGCACGAAGTCCGCAAGCATGTCATGTTATTTAAGGCCGCATTATTATAACTGAAAAGAAGAGATGAAAAAGGAAAATAACCAAAATTAGAAAGAAAAGAAAGATGGACGATGAAATATTGATTTCATTTCTTGGAATTGGAAAGATAACAAGGTTTACATTCATGAAATTTTAAAACACGAAACTAAAAGAAACACCCGAGCTACATCCTGAAATAACTCGAGATGCAGAAAAGGTGACAGGGCTAGTCTACCGGGACCCCCGCCTGATCGGGAATGGCGTAGCCTTCCAGTTTTGGAGCTTAGCATCTGGTCCCATATAGAGCACTTCAGCGGTGCTAGTCCCTTCGCTTGGCTGAACCATGTTGATTTCATAAAGCATTTGTCTCATAGCTCCACATATATCTTCGATTTCCTCGGCTGTGAACACCTCATCGTCCTCTTCATTGCCATACTTAGGCTTGACAAAAGTATCATAGAGATGTGGCAAGGGTAATGGCAGAACCCATCCTTCTTTCTTTCTTTCCTCGGCACATTTCTCATCATCTCGGGTAGGGTAGAAGCCTATCCCAAAAAACTTTTCTGCTATGGGTAGAGTTACCGGCTCAGATATTCCTTGTAAAGCTTTCCCTAACCTTTTTCCTGGTTTGAAACCGTGCCTAATCATTTCTTTAGCCACCATGATTGAAGCATTAGACAGGAAAGGCTGAGGACAAGGATTTCCCTCCTCGTGCTGATCTGCCACCACAATTTCAAAGGCTTGATAAACAATATGCTCACTTCCTTCCCTCACCTCCAAGCATGGGATAGATGGGTCACGATAAATGGACTGCTCATCTTCTCCGTGGACCACGATTTCCTGACCTTCATATTCGAATTTCACCATTTGGTGGAGAGTAGAGGGCACGGCTCCGGCAGCATGGATCCAAGGCCTTCCCAGAAGAAAATTATAAGATGTATCCATGTCCAACACCTGGAAAGTCACCTCAAAATCTACCGGGCCTATGGTTAATATCAGATCAATTTCACCGATGGTATCCCTCTTAATGCCATCAAAAGCTCTCACACAAACGTTATTGGGACGAATCCTTCCCGTCCCGGTTTCCATCCTTTGCAATGTGGAGAGTGGGCAGATGTCAACCCCCGAGCCTCCATCCACCATGACTCGCTTGACATAATAACCTTCACACTTGACAGTCAGATGCAAGGCTTTATTGTGAGCTGAGCCTTCCCGAGGCAAGTCATTTTCACTAAAAGAGAGTTGATTGACGGCGAAGAACCTTTCTGCCATCCTTTCGAGCAGTTCGACTGAAGTTTCAATTGGCACATACGCCTCATTCAAAGTTTTCATCAAGATCTTCTGATGTTCGGAGGATTTCATCACCAGTGATAGCAGGGACACCTGTTCAGGATATTTCCTCAATTGATCCACTGTTTCATAATCAGGCATCTTCATTTTCTGGAAGAAGGCCTCTGCTTCCTCAGCACTCACTGGCTTCTTGGACGGAAAGCGCTTTCGAGCGGCATTGTTTACCTCCTGTACATTTGAATATTTCTCAACAGAGGTTTTCCCTGGAAGTTCCCCCGAAATTTCTTTGCCCTTGTATGTAACCACTGTTTGCTGATAGTTCCATGGCACTGCAGAGGGGTCTGTCATTGGCTTCTGTGGTACGCGTCCAATAACCACTGGCTCATTCAGCCGAGATGGCTTAATTGTCCCCCGTACCACATAAGCTCCTTTTGGCACATATATTTGCGTTTCCCTTTTTACTTCAAACTTCCTTGGAGCACTGACAACTAATGGTTTTTCTTGGCGTCCTCGCGGAACATAGAGAATTCCATTCTTAGGAGGTTCCGTCTCTGCTTTTGTCTCAGGTTTCTTCTCAGGCTCAGTTTTGACACTTTTATTCTTTTTCTCCCCTTTCTCTTGCTTCGGGGGTACCTTGGGTTTCTTTTCTGCGTCGGCAATAGCAATTATAGCTTTTAATGCTGGATCAAATTCTCTGTCTTCACAGATCATCCCGATTACCGGCCCGTTGTTGTGAGCGGGCAACGGATTATTGGTCACATTCGGGACTTCTTCATCCCTCAACACTATTTTCCCTTGTTCAATCAAATCTTCCACAGCTTTCTTCAATGTCCAGCAGTTGTCAGTGCTATGCCCTTCAGCTCCTGAATGATAGGCACATCGGATACCCCGTTGATAAGCCGGAGATTCCGGGTTCTGCCTGTTTTGGGGGATAGGCTGAAGCAGATTCATCTGAACGAGCTTCGGGAATAGACTGGAGTAGGGTTCACCAATCGGCATAAAATTTGGACGTCTGGGTGGTTCCCGAGGGTGGAACTTATTTTGCGGTGGTCGGGGATTATATTGGTTCTGGTAAGGAGGTTGGTTTCTTTGGAATGGAGGTGGATTTCGGTTAGGTTGTGGTTGCGGTCGACCGAAAGGTTGAGCATTCATGACCGCATAAGGTGGGGGAGGGTAAGCCATATCAGTGTGGGGATAGTAGTGTTGAGGAGTTCTTTCAGAGAATACCGGTCTAGGAGCCCGGTATCTTCTTCCTCACGATGCTGCCATCACTGTTTCTTCTTTCTTTTTGCCTTTGGCCATTCCTCCAGACCCGCCTTGGATGGCTTGGGAGGTTGCTCTTATGGCTGACTGACTCAAGATTCTACCCGTTTTTAGCCCATTCTCTACCATCTCTCCGATTTTTATTGCCTCTGCGAAAGGCTTGCCCATGGCCGACATCATATTCTGAAAGTAGTCTGCTTCCTGGGCTTGAAGGAAAACAGTGACCATCTCTACCTCATCCATCGGAGGCTTCACTCTCGACGCCTGTTCACGCCACTTAATTGCATATTCGCGGAAACTTTTTGAGGGCTTTTTCTTTAGATTCTCCAAGGAGTTCCTGTCTGGCGTGATGTCTATGTTGTACTGAAATTGTCGAACAAAGTCTCGGGCCAGATCATCCCAAATATGCCAACGCGAGACATCTTGGTCCATATACCACTCCAAAGCGATGCCAATTAAGCTTTCCCGAAAATATGCCATCAACAATTCTTCTTTGCCACCGGCTCCCCGTAACTGATAGCAATACTTCTTCAGGTGAGCAATGGGGTCATCGTGTCCGTCATACTTCTCAAATTTTGGTGTTTTGAACCCTGACGGCAAATGTACATGTGGGAACATACATAGGTCTGTATAGGAGACACTCTTTTGCCCGCTGAAGACTTGCATATTTTTTAAACTCTGTTCAAGGCTTCTCATTCTCTTTGCCATCTCATCCTGCTCTAGGGATTTAGGAGTTTGATCTTGTCCTGGCGTAAGCTCAAATGGTGGTGGCTGAGAGTAATTATATGTGGGATATTGAGGAGGATCCACTGGAAAGACAGGGTTTTGGAAGGTGAAAGCTGAGGGATCAAAGGCAGGCCTTGGCAGTGAAGGTTGTGTTGTAGCAGAGCATGGTGGAGCAGTGAAGATGTTAGGAGATGCTCCTGCTGGGAACACTTGGGGGCGGACCTCAGAAGGTGTTCCGACGAAGTGAGCGGTCATGGTAGGCTGTCCCAAAGGAGTATAAGGGTGGCTGATAGGGATATTGGAGGTACCCCAGATCTAGGGAATAGTTCAGGAAATCCAGGGATGGCGCTTGGAGGCTCCCTTCCATTGATCCAGGCGTCCCACATCTCCATGAGTCGGAGACGTAGTATTCGGTTCTCTTCAGCTGTGACAGACTCAGATGTCGGGATCCCTGAGATGGGGTTGTCCTCAGAGATGGCAACTGCGGGCAAAGTCATTTCTGTAGACATTTCCACACTTCTTTTTGATCTGGTAAAGTATTGATGCGATGCCAGCTTACCACAACCAACCACCGTTTCTAAAGCTAAGCTGAAATTGAAGTAACGCACGGTTAGTTTGAGACAAGTAACAGATAGGTAATCGCACATTGGGGTGTGATGCACCTATACAGTTAAACGGATGTCTCTATGTTTGCACTGGTTGCATGCGTCATCCCGGCCTTTCTTTTTCTATTTTCTCTTCTTTTGATTTCTACTCTTTGTTTTGCTTGCTTTTCTTTCTCTTTCTTATTTTTCTCTCAATTTTTTTTCTCTCTTGTTTTCTATTTTCTGTCTTTTTCCCTTTTCTTTTGCCATTGGTTTTTCTCTCGTATTCCTTATTTTCTTCTTTTGTCGTTTCTTTCTCTTCTTTGTTTTTC
>NW_017683029.1:0-4348 GCF_001879085.1 Nicotiana attenuata | reverse complement strand
TTCTTTTCTTCTTTCTATTTTTCTTCTTCTATTTTTTTTCTTCTTCTGTTTTTCTATTTTCTGCTTTTCCCTTTTCTTTTGCCATGGTTTTTCTCTCGATTCCTTATTTTCTCTTTTTGCGTTTCTTTCTCTCTTGTTTTTCTTTTATTTCCTTCCCTCGTATTTTTTCTTTTTTTTCTTAGGGTTACGGTCGAATCCTATGGAGATTGCCTACGTATCATGACCCCGCATGAATCAGACCAAGCGTAGTTCTTGCAAAAATAAAATGTAAAATAGAAGCAAAATGTTTTTTTGGGATTTTCAATTTTATTGATAGCAAACACTTGGATTACAAAGACTCAAAACATAACAGACTCTGATAAAGAAAAACTACAGACTCCAACGTCAACTATTCTATTTCAAAAGAAACTACAGACTCAACAACTGACTGACTCTTAGCGAAAAGAAAATACAGACTGACAGACTCTTAGCGAAAAGAAAATACAGACTCAAACACTGACAGACTCTAGAAAAAGGAAATATGATAATCACGAATACATTAAAGCTCCTGGTGCCCGTGGGACATCGTTCGGTCTCGCCGCAGGCCTATATGCAAGTTCCCCTTAAGTCTGTCTAGGTCACTCATTATTTGCTTCACAAATATCATCACCGATGCAAAGAACGTGGTGCGAGTCATGTTTTCGCACATTTGACATTTCCTAGTAATGTAGTGAGCAACAGTTAAAATCTTTTCTCTGATTCTGCCCTTTTCCTGAAGCAACCGCCATATCTGTTGGGCCCTGGCCTTTAAAGTCTGCTCGGCTATCTGGTTTTGCTCCTGGAGTTGTTGCAAGTCCATTTCTAATTGTGCCAATGACGTGTAGCAATGCTCTCTTTCAACCTTGAATTCTTTTGCATGTTTGATCATTTTGTTCTCTGTGGCGATGACCCTTTTCCTTAACCCCGCGACCTCATTATCGTATTCTTCTTTCAACTGTTTGACCATGCCGGCTCGTTTTTCTGCGTTTTTAGCCAATTTTTTTCGAACCCCGGCTAATTCTCTTTCTGCTTTGTTGAGATCAAAACTGTAGTCATTCACTTTTTGCCTTAGATTTTCTATAAGTTTTACATCTTTGACGCTTCTGACGGGATCTTCGGCTGCTATCTTCATCTTTTGAATTTGGGCTCGTAAGGCTTCATTCTCTTTGGCCAATTTCTTTTTCTCACCCTCATCGACTGCAGCTTGCACACTATTTTCAAACTAAAGGTCTCGGACTTGTTTTTCCAGTTCTCCTATTTTGGCTCTATATTCATTTTCTTTAGCTAACCAGGCCCATTGTTCTTGTGATGATTCGACAAAATCCTGGAGGTGAGGTCTTTTGGCCAGCCTCCCAAATGCAACGTCCCCTCTATACCAGGCATGATACCCAGGTGACACTTCTCCTTTAGAACGATCCCGGACACAAGTATTTGCCGTCAAGTATTGACATTCGCTCCAAACTTGACGGACCCTTGCTTCAGGAAACTGACCATCAGGACCAATCTCAACTACTTGGATACTAAGATCGTCATCCTTTGGCACTACTTGGCATCTCCCGAGTTGCCTTAAAACCCGGTACGGAGCATAAGGTTGAATGCTCTTAAGACCCATTAAGAGGAAGTGTGGCCCCGTTGCTGGCATATATATGATTTCATAGACAGGTAACCACCCAAACGTCCACTCTATTTGACTGGCGATGAGGGACCGAAAGTATGATGTCCAACCTGTGAATCCTTCAGGCAAGCTGACCCCCTTAATCTTTGTATAAAACTCCTCTATACAGATTTTCTTTTGTAGACCCATAACTCAGGAACTGAGGACGATGGCACAGATGTTCTGTCATCCACATTTGCAACAAGAGATTGCACCCCTCGAAGAAGTCTCCTCCGGCTTTGCAGGCTGTAAGAGCGCGGAAGATTTCAGCTAATATCATGGGCGTAAGTGTGCTTTTTGCTTGAGTGAGCAGAGTGCTGACGACCCCGGCTATCTTTATGTCAATATTTCCATCTTTCCTCGGAAATACCAAAAGCCCCAAAAAGACCATCATAAAAGCAAATCGTCTATGTTCTTCCCATTTTTTGCGGCTTCCTTTGCTATATATCTTGTTTTTCGGGTTATTGAACCCTCCGATGTGGCCATATCTATGGTATATGAAGTGTGGAGTACAAAGCCAAATCTGTGTTGTGGACCGTCCTGCTTATCTTCAATGAGTCTAAGAATTCTTGCACGACCACGGTTCTCGGAGCAATCAAGTACTTGTGTGTTAAAGGGACCTCAGCGCACCCGATGTACCCGGCTATTTCCTCCAAGGTCGGGGTGAGTTCAAAGTCTGAAAAATGGAACATGTTGTGTGCCGGGTCCCAACATGTAACTAATGCCCTTATGATGTCTCCCCGAGGCGTAATTTCCAACAAACCGGTAAGCCCTTTCAAATATTTTTGACTTCATCTTGTCCTTCTCCTCCTAGATCGTTCCACCACAGACGCAACTCCAAAGGGATTTTATTCATGATTGAGAAAGATTTTTTTTGAATCGTGCTCATCCTGCACATTTATTTAAAGCGATTTAATGACTTATTTTGACTTAAACAGGAAAAAGGCTATTTTTGCAAAATTTTCATTTAAGAAAAACAAAGACTTGGTTTTGCAGTTACGGCCTTTCAGCGCTTCTGGGGGAAGATTTTAAGGCTGTGTCTGCTAACCATTGAAAATGACCCAAGCTGGCTATTCTTGCAAAAACAGCCTTCCGGCGTCCTTTTGGGGACATTCGGCTTATTTTAAGCAAGAATGGCATCACCTGACTTATTTGTGACAAAAATTAAAATTTTGACATTTGTGGCTATTTTTTGGCAAAAGGGTGGTTGGACCCGATAGGGTTGCCTACGTATCTCACATCCGGTGAGAATCAAACCAGCGTAGTTCGGTCAGATTTGCCAAAAACTATTTTGAACAACAATTTTCTTCCTATGTTTTTCTTGTTTTTCTTTCAAATATTTTTTCTCTTTTCCATTTTCATTTTTCAAAAATCCAGCAGCATTTCGGTACTATTTGGGCATTGGTTTTTTCTCAAATGGTCACCCTCACTTAGTCCTAACACCGCTTATTTTTTCAATTTTCACTCATTTAGACGAGCCGGTCAACATGCAAAGCCGAGCAAATAAATGCGCAAGTAGCACGTAAGATGCATCAGGATGGTCAATTCATTTCAGGTCACCTGTCCTAGACGGACCCAACCCCTGTGTTGAGTCCCCTAAGTCAAATGCACATGATGCAAACAAATGTCCTACTAGGGATCCGGCATGAGGTCGAGTTATTCTAGGTTCAAAACCTGAGTATATGTTCTAGACTGTGTACCCGAGCGGACAACTCGAGTCGAGGAGGGGGCTACGTACCGGGAACCAAAAGGCCATCCGGCTTAGTAACTTGTCCGGCCTCTTTCTTATTTTAAGGTAGTGACACTAACAGAATAGGGAGTCTCAACCAGTGAGCACATCCCCGGAGGTGAGAAGAGAAGGGTTTCGCCACAGTTTCTATACAATTCAGATAATATCAAAGCGGTAAAGCATTTAGCACGTTTAGCATGAAACATGTAGGAAATCAGATAAATCCAAATATAACAATTATTCTAAGCTCGAATTCTTAAACCCTGAACCGAAGTTCTGGGATTGTATCCCCAGCAGAGTCGCCAGAGCTGTCACTCCTCCTTTTTTACATACCTACCCCGAAGGATAATGTATAAGTGAGTTTTTCCATTTAAAGTGACATTATTCGAAATGGGATTATTTATTTGATTTTCAGAGTCGCCACTTGGGATAGGGTTGGCTTTTGGTGTCCCAAGTCACCCGTTTAACTTGAATCCCAAATCGAGGAAAATTTCGACTTCCCAATTGGAGTCTGCGAACCAGAAATTCTGAATAAGGAATTCTGTTGACCCGGGGGAAGGTGTTCGGCACCCCCGGATCCCGTGGTTCTAGCACGGTCGCTTAAATTATTATAATTAGCTAAAAAATCTGATTTTAATACATGTTTTAACTTATGTGCTTTTTAAATTTAAACTTAAACCGCTTTTATTATTTATTTTTAAAGAGAATTGCAACGTTGTGAAACGACGTCTCGAACCACGTCACATAAATGCACCCGCGGTTTTTGACACATTTCGACTTCGTTGAGATTTGGATTTGGGTCACATAAATGCGCACCCGAGTTTAGGAAGGTAATATTATTAAATGTCGGGCCTAAAGCAGCTAACGTATTATTAACTTTGCGGGAGGCCATGAGATTCGCTAAATGGCACGTCCCAAATAATAAGGATTTTAATAAAGCATTTAAT
>NW_017683028.1:0-9011 GCF_001879085.1 Nicotiana attenuata | reverse complement strand
CTCAACATTTGTCCGCTGGTAACACTCAGGACGTCGGGTAAGGGACTGCACGAGATAAAGGACGGAGCCATCAATGTGAAAGCTTTCGACGACTCCCAAAGGTCCACCATTGGGGAGATTAGTCTGTGTTTGCAAATGGGGCCTACTTGGTTCGATGTTGATTTTCAAGTGATAGACGTGCCGACATCTTACAATCTGCTGTTGGGACGACCATGGATTCATGCTGGTGCAACACTACATCAGGCGGTAAAGTTTGAGTGGAATCACCTGGAGGTGATCATTCACGGCGACGGTAGTAATGCTATATACAGTCTCCAGACCATTTCGGCAATCGGAGGCAGAAGAAAGTTAGGTGGGGAGACCTATCACCACATCGAGCGAGTCAATGCTGTTGACAAAGATAAATGGTGGGAAAATAAGATCGAGAGTATATTGAACTGGAGTGGGTACGAACCTGACAAGGGACTTGGCAAGAACCTCCAAGGAATTACTAAGCCTATAAAACTCAAGAAACATGGCACCACTTTCGGTCTGGGATATGAGTATACCTGGGAAAAATTCAACAACTGGTCGCCACCATGGCACGGTCCCTACTACCCACTGGAACAACCAATACCGCCTTTGGAGTAGACTTTCCAACAGGTCGACATTGTTTATGGGACAGACGAGGAGGAGGCACTTGCTGCAGTGAAGAACTTGTTCTTAGAAGACGATGACATAGATTGCTGTGTTGTGTTCGAGGAGGAGGAGGAGGAAGGTCCTTCCATACAAGCCGTAAGTAGAGGAGCATACCTCAACAACTGGACCATCAGAACCACTAGAGCCCAGCAAGCCTCGGGGTAGCAAGGCTGAACAAGCATCATGGACTATCTTTTATTTTTACTAGTTAATTTTTCCTTTCGCATTTTTGATTTCCGCAATAAGATCTTCAATGTTCAAAACAGTTATGAAATTTATCAAAGCATTTCGATTTTTCTTATAAATCAACACTCTTATTACTTTCTCTCATTACTTTACTTATACAACATTACTATTACTTATCTTGATGAACCAATGACTGTGACATGCAATGAGACAACGCAACAAATGGACATAGATTCAGAGAAAGATGACATACCGGAGGAGATTGTTAAAGAAGTTGAGAATTTTGAAAACAGACCGAAGTCCAACTTGGACGAGACTGAGATTGTTAACCTGGGAGATGCATAAAATGTCAAAGAAACACGAATCACCGTCCACTTATCGCCATCAGAAAAGAAGGAATACACAGAATTTTTAAAGGAATATGAGGACATATTCGCCTGGTCGTACGATGACATGACCGATCTGAGTACATCTATTGTGTCTCACAAACTGCCAACCGATCCAACATGTCTGCCGGTAAAGCAAAAGCTCAGAAAGTTCAAGCCTGATATGAGTTTGAAAATCAAGGAAGAAGTCACCAAACAGGTCAAAGCCAAGGTTCTCAGGGTAGTAGAATACCCGACATGGTTAGCCAACATTGTGCCAGTACCAAAGAAGGACGGGAAGGTCAGAGTCTGTGTCGACTACCGAGATCTCAACCGGGCAAGCCCGAAAGACGACTTCCCTTTACCAAACATACACATCCTGATCGACAATTGCGCCAAGCATGATTTGCAATCATTTGTGGATTGTTTCGCTGGTTATCATCAGATCTGGATGGATGAAGAAGATGCTGAGAAAACGTCTTTCATTACGCGTGGGGAATGTACTGCTACAAGATGATGCCGTTTGGCCTTAAAAATGCAGGGGCCACCTACATGAGGGCCATGACTACCATTTTTCATGATATGATACACAAGGAGATTGAGGTGTATGTAGATGACGTTATCATCAAGTCCAAGAAGGCCACCAATCACATGGAAGATTTGAGGAAGTTTTTCAATAGGCTGCGAAGGTACAACCTGAAACTGAATCCTGCAAAGTGCGCATTTGGGGTTCCTGCTGGGAAATTACTTGGGTTTATTGTGAGTCGCCGAGGAATAGAACTGGACCCATCAAAGTCAAAGCTATTCAAGAATTTCCACCGCCAAAGAACAAGAAGGACGTAATGAGTTTCTTGGGAAGACTTATCTACATCAGCCGGTTCATAGCACAATCTACAGTTATCTGTGAGCCAATCTTTAAGATGCTAAAGAAGGATGCCGCCACCAAATGGACTGACGACTGCCAGAAAGCTTTCGACAAAATCAAGGAATACCTATTAACACCACCAGTCTTGGTCTCGCCCGAGCCAGGTAGACCCCTACTACTCTACATCGCAGTACTAGATGGTACCTTCGGTTGCGTCTTGGGGCAGCATGACGAAACAGGGAGAAAGGAACATGCCATTTACTATCTCAGCAAGAAGTTCACTCCGTACGGTATTCTCTGTTGTAGCGCACCTGTTGTGCTTCGACTTGGGTAGCCCAGAAGCTGAGACATTACTTCTGTGCCTACACTACATATCTCATATCAAGGATGGATCCTTTGAAGTATATCTTCTATAAGCCTATGCCCACCGGCAAGCTAGCCAAGTGGCAAATCCTGTTGAGTGAATTCGACATTGTCTATGTAACTCAGAAGGCAATCAAGGGACAGGCACTAGCAGATCACCTTGCGGAAAATCCCTTAGATGGAGAATACGAACCCTTGAAAGCGTATTTTCCTGACGAAGAGGTATCATTCATAGGAGAAGACATTGCAGAATCCTATGACGGTTGGAGAATGTTTTTCGATGGAGCAGCAAATTTCAAAGGAGTTGGCATAGGAGCCGTCCTGGTATCAGAAACCGGTCAGTCCAACCAAGCCAACCATAAATTATTCTAATTGAATTATTCTAACCCTAGATGGCGAAAGTCCAGTAGCCGAAAGCATCACTAGCTTATGCTCTGACCCGAGTTTCGCAACTCAATCATAGATGATGGAATCATCAAAGATTTGACCTTTCGAACTCTGTCTGTAACACACTAGAGGCCCCAGGATAAAAGATTCCATTGAAGCGGCTAATCTCTGTGGCACCAGTACTCAGTACACTATGGTTCGGGGCTTTGGCACCTCGATGTCGGCTCTTCGCCACCTGGGGCCCGGGGCGTGTCGTCCAAATCATCGGTCCGGTCTACCGTCCATGTACGATCCATACTAGATTTGACCAACTGCCCATCCTACCTGATAAATCCATTTTTTATAAAAAATCAAAAACGAAGAGGAGTACCTTCACGAATGAATGTAGGACATCCGGTGTCTGCCAAACTCAGGTTCCCCTGCGCCAACAATATGGCCGAATACGAAGCCTGCATCCTAGGGCTCAAGATGGCCATTGACATGAATATTCAGGAGTTACTGGTGATCGGAGATTCGGATTTACTCATACATCAAGTCCGAGAAGAATGGGCAACCAGGAACTCCAAGATACTCCCGTACCTGCATTATGTACAGGAATTGAGAAAGAGGTTCACGAAGACGGAGTTCCAACATGTTCCCAGAGTCCAGAATGAGTTCGCCGATGCGTTGGCTACCCTATCATCCATGATACAACATCCAGACAAGAACTTCATTGATCCCATTCCAATAAAGATCCATGATCAGCCAGCCTATTGTGTCCATGTCAAAGGAGAAGCAGACGGAAAGCCTTGGTTTTAGGATATCAAGGAATATTTGACAAAAGGAGAGTACCCAGAACTTGCAAATTCTATTTAGAAGTGCACACTTCGGAGGTTATCCAATAATTTCTTCCATAGTGGAGGAATCCTATATAGGAGGACTCCTGATTTGGGATTGTTGAGGTATGTCGACGCAAAGGAAGCATCCAAGCTACTAGAGGAAATCCACGCTGGGACCTGCGGTCCACATATGAACAATTTTGTCTTAGCAAAAAAGATACTCCGAGCTGGTTACTTTTGGATGACTATGGAGATGGACTGCATCCAATATGTCCAAAAATGCTACCGCTGTCAGATACATGCAGGCATGATAAAGGTACCTCCAAATGAACTTAATGAAACGAGCTCACCATGGCCTTTCGCTGCCTGGGGAGTGGATGTTATTGGACTAATTGAGCCTGCCGCTTCAAACGGGCACAGGTTTATCCTAGTAGCCATCGACTATTTCACCAAATGGGTCGAAGCAGCATCTTACAGAGCAGTAACTAAGAAAGCCGTGGTAGACTTTGTCGGCGACCGCATCATTTGTCGATTCGGGATCCCAGAGTCAATCATTACTGATAATGGTTCCAATCTCAACAGCAACTTGATGAGGGCCATGTGTGAAACCTTCAAGATTAGACACAAGAATTATACAACCTACAGGCCTCAGATGAATGGAGCCGTAGAAGCCGCCAACAAGAATATCAAGAAGATATTGAGGAAAATGATAGAGAAGCATAAACAGTGGCACGAGAAGCTATCATTTGCTTTATTGGGGTATCGCACCACAGTCCGCACATCGACTGGGGCAACCCCCTATATGCTGGTTTATGGTACAGAAGCCGTCATTCCCGCCGAAGTAGAAATTCCTTCCTTAAGAATCATACAGGAAGCTGAGCTCGGCGATGCAGAATGGGTGAAGAGTTGTTACGAGTAACTGGCTCTTATAGATGGAAAGAAAATGAATGCAGTTTGCCATGGTCAGGTCTATCAGAACAGAATGTCCAGAGCCTTCAACAAAAGAGTCATGCCGAGATAGTTCACACCGGGGTAGTTGGTGTTAAAGAAAATTTTCCCGCATCAAGATGAAGCCAAAGGGAAGTTCTCTCCCAACTGGCAGGGCCCATACATGGTTCATCGGGTTCTGACAGGAGGAGCCCTCATACTCGCAGAAACGGACAGAGAAGTCTGGCCGAAGCCAATCAACTTAGATGCAGTCAAACGTTACTACGTGTAATTTATATGCTTTCCTATATGATGTAATTGAACTACGTCTGACCTGATTCCCGTTTAAGAGGGGATACGTAGGCAGCCCTATGGGTTCGGTCACAATTCAATAAAATTTTCATTTCCCCCTGCAACTGGAAACTGGGGCAGAATTTTTCTGAAGTAATTTCAGCCAATCATCGCAAGCAACCGTCAGAAGCATCAACCCATTAAACTGGGGCAGAATTTTGAGGAGGACCCTCAAACTTCCGTAGCTAGAGAGGTCGCAATGTCTTGAGCCACGTCACAGTCGTCGGTTCATCTAAAAGTTGTTTCTTAATTGTATACTTATGTCATATTTTTACAAATTCGTGCATGTTTATTATCGGAATCGCCTTGATTAGCAACACTACCCCCAATGATACATACCGTATCACCAGATCAAAGCTGAACAGGTCAAGCAGAGCCAGCGGGGATACGAACTAACCTCCCCCCCTCAACAAAACTCATGATTTTTCTTTGGATGCAGGTACTAGGATTACGAAAACATCAGGCATGCTATATACTCACGAGACAAACATTGTTCAGAAATACAATTCTCACAACTATCGCACTTACCAATATTTGCTATCCACGCACGCCGGGGATATTCAGTGTGTTACAATGTCCCCAGCAGTCACGATACCGCAATCTGCTATCAGCTAAGAAAGCTCTATCACCATTTGCCCTTTTATTTCTTGCATAAGGCTACCATTCTGCCTTTCGAGGTTAAGCGCTACCTCCATCCACATTTGCATGGCTGAAAGATCGCCACCTTATCTACATTGCATGGCTGAAAGATCGCCACATTATTTACATTTGCATGGCTGAAAGATCGCCGCCTTATTTTCATTTGCATGGCTGAAAGATCGCCGCCATAATTACATTTGCATGGCTGAAAGATCGCCACCTTATTTACATTTGCATGGCTGAAAGATCGCCACCTTATTTACATTTTTTGCATGGCTGAAAGATCGCCACCTTATTTACATTCTGCATGGCTGAAAGATCGCCACCCACTACATCTCATGGGCTGAAAGATCGCCAGATACTGCATCTCATGGGCTGAAAGATCGCCAAATTATCCAAAGGCATCATTGTTCGGAGGCACCATTTTCATAGCCCGAGAACGCCATGTCATGGCCTGAGGACCCCTTTTAATCTGCTGCATATCATTATTCAAAGGCATCATGGTTTGGAGGCATCATCCTCAAAGCCCGAGAGCATCATTTCATGGCCTGCGAATCCTTTATTATACGCTTCATGGCCCAGGACATCATGGTCTAAGGACGTCATTCTAACCGTCCGAAGACAATCCTCATGGTCCGACGGGAATTGCATCATGTTTAAATTCATGCACAATATATGCTTGTATTGCTTATTTGCAGGTAGACTGGCAAGCAACGGCCATCTCGGTAGAAGCGATTCCACTCCAGTTCCCGCAGCCATATCGAACCCAAATATTCCCACGAACCTGCCACACACCCAACCCTAGATATTGCGTCCGTTCTTGAAAAGTCTCCATCGGCATACTCCGCCGACGGATCCTTTACTACATATGGCCTGATTCCTGTAAAACCAGGGATATGTAGGCAACTCGACAGCCAGGGCACGGCCTAAGCCTCCTCGAACCATTTCGTTCGGTCAAAATTGATCATCATATCTTTACCCGACAACTCTTTCATCCTTCCCGGGTAAAGAGGGGCAGCTGTTGATACCCAATTTTTCCCTATATATTTTTATTATGCAAAATACTTTCAAAATATCATTTTCATGCATATATAAGTATGTCCAAATGTTTTACTATTTTCCTTAATTTTTAAAGATTTTTAAATCAATTTATTACCCTATTTTATCCATAAAAAACCCAATAATTATTTCCAAAATTATCATTTTTTGGTGATTCATTTATTGGATTTTCATATTTATACTAAAATGTGGCTAATATAATTTTTGCATATTTTTACAAAGTCATTTAGTATTTTTCAAAGTTAAATTGTATGTAATTACAATATTAGCCTCTTTTAGGATTAAGTACGTTTATATTCATAAAATTAGGTCTGGTATTTTTAAATAGTTGATTATGTGTTATAAATCATTTTGGTACTTTGAATTTATTTCCAGAAATTAATTTATTATTTTTTATAAATTAAACAGGGAAAATTTGGCTATTCAAGTTATAGCCAAATTTGGCTTTCAATTGTGGCCAAAATCAGACCAATTCCCAGCCCAATTTTTATTCTTATAACCCAATCACCCGGCCCGGACCCTATACACGCCTACCCGACCCAAAAAACCCATCAGATCATGACCGTTGATCTAAAAGATCAACGACCAGAATTTGTTCTTACCATTTTAATTCATACGACCCCCCAACCCAAAGCCATTTTTCCAAAGGCGCCGCCTCCAGATGCTCTCATCCTCTCTCATCTCTCAAACCTAACCCTAGAATCCGTCAATCACCTCCTTCTTCGGCCATCTCCGGCTACCTCCTTTCAACCCCAAACCTCCAATGGGTCTCTCATCGCCTTGCTCAACATCTCTGAGGTCCTCAAGGGTTTTGGGCCATGTCGATTTGGACCTTGGGTTTCCGGTTCTATTGTTCGAGGCTTCTCTGGTGTGATTTCGGGCAAAATCACACCATATGTGTTGCGATTTGTGATTACAACAGGTTCTTTCAATTTCTATTTGGGTTTCCTTTTGAAACCCTAACTCTCTCCTGATTCTCTTAGAACGATGTTATTTTCATGCTTTAAGCATGTTTCCTTCTATGATCTGCTTATTCTCGAGCTTCTTCTAAAAGATCGTCTACTCTGAACCGTTTTTACGTTCTTTGAAAAACTAGGATTTCCCGGAGTTCTTTTACGCATGTTTTAACCGATTTCTTTATGATTAAAACCTTTTTCCTTGTTTATTTTGACCGATTTCATGCTCCTACTGCTTCTTGACTTTGCTAAAAGCCCTAATTTCTAAAGATTATCTTCGCTCTGGTTATGTGTGTTAGCATGATTTCTTTACTTTGGTTCTGTGTGTTGGCATATTTTCTTCGCTTTGGTTATGTGTGTTAGCCTGACTTCCTTTGGCTTGGTTCTGTGTGCTAGCCTGTTTACCTGATTCTTGTTAATGTCTTGTGGTCACCATGCTTCGAATATGTTCTGCTAAATCTTAGCCTACTTATACCACCTCTGAATGATTGTGTTTGCTCATATCTTGTTTCTTTCTGTCTATATGGCTGACTCTGTTTACTACTCTTGTTCATTCACCTCTATTTATATGTTGAAAATACAAAACCATGACTTCCCATGATTGATTCTGATTTTCCTTAATTATTGGTAATTGAAAGATTTTCTTTCAAAGCCCTAGAATTCTACTCGTCTGTTTAAATCAACTGATTTCATTACCTTATGTGCTATAGTACCTTGTTTTTACTAGGCCTTTCCTTAATTGGGTTTTTCTGNGTTTTAGAATAAATAATGAGTACTTAACCAACGTAATTTAGTTATAGGATAGTAAGTAAAATCATATATTCTTGACTACCGTAAGGTTAGTAGGTAACTAACTTTCGTACGTAAACGTTCGGGACTCCGAGCGACGTCGGGGCCCGGGAATTAAAGTTTTACGGAACCTTGCTATTAGGGTTGGGAAATTACTCTAATAGTTAAGATATGAACTCTTGAGCATATATTGACTAGTTCTTACCCCATTTGAATAGTTTTGGATCGTTCGGCTCCAATTTGTGGGTTTGAGCACATTCTTGAGTTTGGAAGTAAGCTTTGAGGTAAGGTAAAAGGGAATTAACCCCATAGGTAAATTAAATAAATGTATGTACCTATCTGTGGGGGGCTACGTACGTACGTGGTGACGAGAGTCCGTACGTAGCTACTATTATGCTAATTGTCTGGGTAGTTTAGGACCCTATCATGCTATACTTGCAATGCTTGCGTCCTTACTTGTTACGATAATCACATAAGTCATGCTGGAAATTGGTAAAACAAATATACACGGTTATACTCACTTACTTAAGAATATGTATGAATTACTTGACGGTAAATGGGCAATGTGTTCTTTCTTGAAAATAAATTGTTATTTCTGGATCGGGCAGAGCCTCGATAGTAAATAGAT
>NW_017683027.1:0-9012 GCF_001879085.1 Nicotiana attenuata | reverse complement strand
ACGTTAGATTTCAAAAATTCAGTTATCTTACCTTTCATTTCGTGGCTCAAGTTGGCCCCAATATAGACTTTCCTTTCAGGCTTTTGTGTGAATAGTTCTACAGCCTCTAACTCCTCAATCGTTGTTTTGATGTTTCCATTTTCTTCTGGTTCTTGGATGGAATCGGGCCTTGAGTCCACATCTGTTCGCCCATGTTCAGTTGAGGCTTGTGTCGTAGTATCCTCAACTGGATTCTGTAACTGCTATTTTTCTTCATTTTTTGTGCTTGAATCTGCTATGGAGTTGATGCTCTTAGGTGTCTGTTGATCACCACGGATTTGACGGATTCCCCATTGTGATGGGAATTTAATGACTTGATGTAAGGTAGATGGCACAGCATCCATTTCATGAATCCATGGTCTCCCGAGAATCATATTGTAAACCATATCCATCTCTACCACCTGAAATTTCGTATCTTTGACAACTCCCTCTGCGAATGTTGTAAGTACTACCTCCCCTTTTGTCACGACGCTTGAATTGTCAAAGCCAGATAACGTATGTGCCTTAGGTACTAGCTTATCTTCGGCTTGCATCTCGTTTAATACTCTTAGCAAAATGATGTTCACGGAATTACCTGGATCAATCAAAACTCGTTTCACATTTTCATGTACAAGTGGAGATATTACCAGTGCATCGTTGTGTGGAGTTAACACGCCATCCGCATATGCATCATCAAATGTAATACTCTCCTCCTCCAAAACATGTCGGACCCGCTTCCCGTGTGTAACTGAAACTTTTGAAACTTTCTTGGCTGTCGTGTATGTCACGCCATTAATTTCTTCTCCCCCGCTTATAACGTTAATGGTCATTTTTGGTGAAGGAGGTTTAGGAGGTTCTTACCTGTTTTTCATATATGCTTGTTTACCTTTTTCGCTAAACAACTCAGTAAGATATCCCTACTTTAATAAATGGTCTACTTCTCCTTGTAGCAATCTACAATCTGCCATTTTATGACCATGATCGTTGTGAAACTCGCACCAGTGATCAGGATTACGCCTATTCGGATTTGATCTCATTTCGTTTGGCCACCGCACCTTATCACCCATGCTTCTCAATAGTGCTACCAAATCAGTCGTGCTTACATTGAAACTGTAACCGCCAATTTTCGCCTTAGAGCTCGTTCTTTCCTAAACCTTGATGATGAACCTGACTCTCTGTCTCTCGACCTATGATCGTACCTTGAATTATCCTGTTTCAATCGTGAATCTCGTCCCACTGGTCCCATATAAGGTTCATACCTGTTTTTACCGGACCTTTTTTCAGTTTCAGCACGCCTTGAACTTACCCTCTCTTCTTTTTGAAACTGGGTAATAGTATCTTCTTCAATCCGCATCTTCGTGCTGTATCTGTGGTAAACGTCTTTCCAGGTTGTTGCTGGAAATTCTCGCAGGCTTTCCTTGAGTTGTCTCGTGGCCTATGAACTCTTCTCATTTAGATTGCTGGAAAATGCCATTGCTGCCCAGTTATCAAGTACGCATGGCAACGTCATCCGTTCACGCTGGAATTTGTCTACGAATTCTCTGAGCAGCTCCGAATCTCCTTGCTTTATTTTGAAAATATCCTCCATTCTTTTTTTGACTTTTTGAGCTCCCGAGTGCGCTTTAATAAATGAATCTACAAGCTCAGCAAAAGAATTTATAGAATTTTCGGGCAAAAGAGAGTACCATGTTAATGCTCCCTTAGTGAGTATTTCCCCAAATATTTTGACCAGCACTGAATCAATTTCTTGTTTGGTTAAATCGTTGCCCTTTACGCCAGTAGTGAATGCAGTTACGTGGTCTCGTGGATCAGTTGTGACATCGTATTTTGGGATGTCGGGCATCTTGAATTTCTTCGGAATTGGTAGAGGAGCAGCACTGGGTTTCCAAGGTTGTTGTGAATATTTATCTATATCTATTCCCTTGATTACAGGCAGTACTCCAAGTATTTGCTCTATGCGATCGCTTTGCTCCTTAATCTGTTTCTGCAAGGTTAATACTAAATTTTGTAAATAAGAATTAACTATGTTACCTGGTTCACCATCGCGAGATTCGCTGGGAGTTCCACCACTACCTGAATTAACGAGCCCAGAACGTGGTTTTCCAAAGTATTATTATTTAGAGTTGGTGTTGGTGGTGCGACCGGCAACTGGCTAGCAAAAGCCTCAAGAGCTTTGCTGACCTGTTGAGCGATTAACTTTTGCAAAACTTCGTCGATAGCTTCATCATTTTCCAATTGATCATTTGCATTTGATTGAGATCCATCAGGAGTTCCTTCTCGAGATTGTCGAGGAGAATTTTGTGGAGAAGGGTCAGGGGTTCCATCACCTTGCAAATTCTCCTGGAGTTGACGGTCTCTTTAATTGTTGTTGTCGTTGACATTTGACATGATTGATTTAATAAAAAGATTAATGTGGGAAGGATTAGATTATCAGATTCCCGGTAACGGAACCAATTTGTTTAACTAAAATTTGGGATTTCGGTCAAAGTTTTATTTTAGAAGAACTCGGGTTACTGATAATCAAATATACAATGAATAAAAGAAATTGACTTTGATAAGCAGAAGAAAGCAAAATAAATCTGTATATTGCAATAGTATTTCGTGTCCTTACAAATGTTCAATCTTCCCCCTTTTATATCCATCTCGAAGTAATACGTTTTTTCCTTTATCATAATAGAGTGTTTATGACAATTAATGGCATTAATGTAACGTTATAATTGGTAATCATAACTGATTCATTACAAATTCCATAACGCCTTCCGTAATTAATGCCTATTAACTACCAATAATACGTATCTGTACCTCTTTTTCTACAAAAGATCATTCTTCTGATATAACTGCAGAATATCAATAGGTACGAGCTTTTGCCCTTCCCCTGCCCGTGCCTGTTGAAACGCGTGCCTTTTTACGTTGTCAATCAGTCACTTTTCTACTGGTCCACGTGTCATGATATATCACCTCGTATTTAATTCTATACACGAACTCAATTTTTCCCAATATAGTAACGTGAGTACACCAACTCAGTAAGTAACAAGTCCAACCTTTGGACTGATAGGTAGTGACGAACTCAACCTCCTCAAGGATAACAGAATAATCTACAGAAACGTAGGCATGCTTTCAGTTAAATAAACAGCTCGAACAGTAAAACAGAGCAGGTATGAACAAGGTAAAGGAGTGAAACTCTGCTACATCTACATGTCAATGCACTTGCTGCATGGAAATGCACCATGCTGAGTGCCTCATGTGCCCACAACCTCAAATTCTCGTCCACTCAGTACTGTGTATGGCTCATATGGCCCAGGAAAGATCCATCCCGGAATATATACATCTTTGATAGCAATCACTCAGTACTGAGGAAGGCCATTTCTAGCCTACGGAGAAGATCCATCTCCAGATAATATCAATAACAAACTCACAACCACTCGGTACTCGTATAGGCTCACAAGCCCACGGGAGATCCACTCCCGGAATATATAAACATTACTGACAACAGTCATCCAGTACCGAGAAAGGCCATCCAGCCTATGGAGAAGATCTATACTCCAAATATATAAATACTTCGGACAAGATCCATGTCCAGGGAAGATCCATCCCTCAATATCATCAACTGCGCTCACTGGGGGTGTAAAGACTCCGGAGGGGCTTCTCTCTTTAGCCCAAGCGCTATAACAAAGCCAACGAAGGCATGTTCAATATCTCGCTGCAGCGTGCAGCCCGATCCCATACTGTCACTCAATATCAAACTCTCGGCCTCACTCAGTCATCACTCTCTAGTCTCACACACACGGGCTCAAAATGTCATGATACTAGCCCGAACAATGATATGATGTGTCAAATAACAATAATCGAGACTGAGACATGATTTGATATGCATGAACAGGACTGAGTATAGAATATCAATGAAGCAAATGATATGACAGCAAGAAACGACCTCTCGGGTCTCAACAGTATTGGCGTGAAGCCTTAACATGATAATTACCATGATTTGCAGCTCATTAACTTAATCACATAATTACAACACAGATATCAACAAGAAAGAGTCACTAAGCGGTGCCATGGAATGATCCGGGCCACAATTCTCATAGTGCACGCCCACAAGCCCGTCACTTGGCATTTGCTTCACCTCAATAGTAATCATAGAACACATAGTTCGGGGTTTCAAACCCTCAGAACCAAGTTTGGAAGCGTTACTTATCTCAAACCAAGCCACACTCTAGCCGGTGACGCCCTTGCCTCTCGATTCGGCCTCCAAATGTACCGAATCTAACCAAAATCAGTTTATAACCATCAATATACGCTAAAGGGGTAAAACCCATACAAAAATTATCAATTTAACTCGAAAATCCCAAAATTGACCAAACCTAACCCCCGGGTCCACGTCTGGGATTCCGATAAAATTCACAAAACTAGAATCCTTACACTCTCACGAGTTCATACATACCAAATACACCAAAATTCGACCACAAAAGACCCCTCAAATCCCTAAATCAAAGTCTCAATTTCCAAGCCCTAAACCCCCAATTTTAACCACTAAATTCCACAAATTTCATGCCTAAACAGTAAAATATCACCATAGAAATAAGTTTTGGTTCTAAATATCTTACCTCCACGAAATCCCCTTAAAATCCCTCTTCAATTTGCTCCCACAAGCTCCAACCCGTATGAGAAAGTGATGAAAAAACCCAAAAATTTGCGAAGGCCTTTATCTGTATGTTCTGCCCCAGCGATACCGCATCTGCGGTCATATATCTCGCACCTGCGGAGCTGCACCTGCGGTCCCAGGTGCGCACCTGCGAAAATTACTTACCTGCCCAAAATCGCACCAGCGCTCAAACGCCCGCACCTGTGCCATCGCAGGTGCGCCCAACTCTCCGCGTCTGCGGCTCCAGCCCTTCACAGCCTTGGCCGCATCTGCGACCCTTTTTGCGTTTCTGCGGGTCCTCACCTGCGGTCCCCAATCCGCAGGTGCGGTTATGACAGGATCAGCAGCTGAAGCTGCTCAAACTAAATTCCAATCTCTCCGACAACCTTCCGAAATCATCCCGAGGTTCCCGGGACCTCAACTAAAAGTACGAACAAGTCACATACCACTATTCAAACTTATACCAACCCTCGGAACACTCAAAACAACGCCGGAACACCAAATCACCCTCGGATTCAAGCCTAAGGATTCCAAAACTTCCAAATTCCGCTTTTGATCAAAAAGTCTATCAAGCCTCGTCCAAATGACCTGAAATTTTGCACACACGTCACAAATGACACAACGAACCTACTGCAACTTTCGAAATTCCATTCCGACCCCGATATCAAAATTTTCACTACTAACCGGAAAACGCCAAAATTCCAATTTCGCCAATTCAAGCCTAAATCTACCACGGACCTCCAAAATACATTCCAATCACGCTCCTAAGTCCCAAATCACCCAACGGAGCTAACCAAATCATAAACCGAGATCAAATACTAAAAGTAAAGACTGAATCAAACCTTTCAAAAAGCTTCAAGATGCGAATCATCCTTCCATATCTATTCCGATTATCCTGAAAACCAAAACCGACGATTTACATAAGTCATAATACATCATACAGGGCTAGTCATGCCCGAGGGTTGGCGAGCAAAGTGCAAATGCTCAAAACGACCGGTCGGCTCATTACATCCTCCCCCACTTAACATATGTTCGTCCTCGAACGTGCCCAGAGTTGTTCCAAAAGACAACAAATCGCTGTATAACCTTACCATGCACATACCCGGGGGTGATCCCATGTCACCCTACCTCATATAGGTCAGATAGCACAGCGTAACTGAAATTTCACAATCCATCCTAGCCCATAAACCTTAGAACCAAATTTCCGCTTCCAAAATCATCTATACGATCATAACCTCACATCTACACACCGAATAAATCTGAACACGCTGTACCAAGCCATAACCACAATTCACGATGGAAATTACGGGATATACCATACTACTCAAACACTCATAGCGAAAACTTCAAATCACGGCAACTGCTCAGAACAACCAAATATCGATCTCTTATCAAATAAGGCCTCATTCCAACACTTTCGTACTTCCAACGATGAATGATGCACGCAGAAAATGATAACCATTCCTCAGATCAACTGGTTGTGGAGCTCCCTCTCCTTCGGCAAGGACCATAGTAAATTTCTAAACCGAATCCCGATATTATCCTTCCAAGATGCTGAAATCGAATCCAATAGTATCCATTCTAGATTCCAATGCCCTCATCTCATCCAACACGACTACTATAGTGACATGACACATCGATACGATCTAAATCCTCAACTCGTGCGACCCCTGCACCAATAAGCAACAATCCAAATGTACTCAAATCATGGAAATAAATGACTCAAATGAGAGAGCTGTACCGCAAGCTCACCAGTACCACCCCAACACAATGCTGAGAACCCATCACACATCGTAGAACCAGAACACACGAATCTAACTCGAAGGATCATACCTCCGCATAACCTCGCTACAATGTGCGGCCTTATCCGAACACCGGTCCACATGAAACACCTCAAGTCACTATGCTCAAAATCAACAACCACGCGCAATTTGCTGTCTAGAACCAAAAGCAAATCATCATAACCACGCCGAAGGAAAAGACGTAACACCATACAAACCCGAAAGGACACAACCGCTATGCCATCCACTGAGCAATACTCAATACTCTTGCCGCTCGAATTCCACTATGAGACCCAAATAGAACCGCACCATATGTGCCTATAACCAACAAATCATAACGCCCGCAACACGGAAAGGTAACTCATAGATCTCCCCAGAACACTAATAAGCTCAATAACAATCGAATCAACACATCCCTCGACAATAGCAACTCGGAGTCAACAAGGCCGACTCGATGCAGAACGCACATCCATATTGACCTACCAATGAACCCCTTATCAAGGAGTTCCTGAAGCTGCTCCTTCAACTTCTTTAACTCCGCCGGTGCCATACTATACGGCGCCCAGCCACCAAATCAATACCGAAATCAACAATCCTATCCGGCGACATGCCCAGTAGCAGGAAACACATCCGGAAAAATCCCTCACTGCTGGAACTGAATCAATGGTAGGAGTCTCTGCACTGATATCCCTAACAAAGACCGAATAAGAAAGACAACCCTTCCCAACCATCAGCTGGGTCTTCAAAATAAAATCACTCTACTGGGAACATAACCCGTCGAACCTCACCGCTCAATCCGTGGCATCCCCAGCATAGCCAACGTCGTCGTCTTAGCGCAACACCCCAAAATAACACGACACGGAGACAACCAGTCCATACCCAATATCACATCAAAATCTAACATACTAAGCAACAAAGGATCCACTCGGGTCTCCAAACCCCCGATAGTCACCACACAAGGCCGACACACGCAACCCACAACCACAACATAGCTTGTTTGTGAGAACTCCAGTCTCCAAATCCACATAGCACACGAATCACCATATCCGATCCCAATTCCACCGTCTGAATACATAACACACCTCTAATACCCAATCACCCACGAGGGATACTCCTAAAATTCTTCGGTACCACCAGCAAATTCGAATATCAGCAGTCGATCAAACCAGAGAATGCTGCAATACCGATGATATATTATTAACTAAATCACATTGCCCTGTCAGAAATGTATGCCCTCTTCATGCCACACCAATTAGCAATATCATTGCCTAATCATCTGAAATTGCCCGTGCTGCCTAAGAACTCATGACCTTCCTTTCCAAACTGAATTGTGACCTTACACATGCCAATCTCATTCCTTCACAACATACCGCACATACTATGACATCCTATGATAAATGTGAGAACTTCATAGTCCACTCCAAACCACAAGCAACTATGTACTCAACCAGCCAAGAACATTCAATTTGATCCAATCTAGAAGAAAATTGCTATACATCACATGCTCCTCAAGCCAGCAGAAATCATACATCTCTAACCGTGGTAGAAACCATCAAGAATTCCTCGAATCCCATTTACACAAATCCAAACCGTCAGAACCGAATCCTCCTAACTCAACCAAGCCACGCAAGCCACTGAAAACCCAAGAGCATTGCCACGATACACCTGTAGAAACTCATTACCTCATAAGCACCCAAAGAACTAATCGTATCCCTTACCCTGCCGATTCGGCCTACTACCAAGCTGTCCTATATGTCCAAGTTACTTCTAAATTTCCTTCAACTTGATATTTCCCCTTGCCATAATACCGCAATCCCCAATCTAGACTTACCGCACGAGACTCAAGCATGAGACCGTACCGCCTAAGGCTCATAAGACGCTGAATACTCTCTTAAGTACTCCTAAAAGTACCACGTTCAAAATACTTATCCTGAAGAGATGACCTGCGAATCTAGAGCCATTACCCTCACCTTCATGATACTGATGTGTAGAATCCATAATGATATAGAAATGCCACAAGTCTTAACACTCTCCAATGTAAACCTCAGTCTCTAGCCAAATACACATCCTGAAGATCCCCCAACTGCTACATGAAAAATCTTGAACCCTTCAAAACCACTCTCGGGAGTCATCCACTCTGCCCAAACCTCAAATAGACTAATCGAACGCACCGACGATCTGTGCCCCATCAGCAACACCTAAAGAAGTAACTCATCCTTCTAAGCAACCGAGTGATATCCTACTCCATACCCGTTACATCCCTTGCAATAACATCTAATTCATCCAACGTTTCTCATATGACCACAAAGCATAACACAACCCTTATCCAAATTTTCCCTTACTCGAGCTATCCTCGATCTCAACCCCCTGCAGGCCACAACTGATTCACTAATATACCTCAAACTGAAACCAACATGACACATAACCGTGCAATCAACCAATCAATAGCGGACTCCCCCACTTGGCTCAAAGCCATAGACCAAAACACCCAAAAACTCACAATGCCCATACTCTATTTCTGCCATAATACCATAGTGAGATTCAACTAAACCCCTCATAAGTTCATGCAAC
>NW_017683026.1:0-9012 GCF_001879085.1 Nicotiana attenuata | reverse complement strand
ACGCTTTACCCCTTGATTCCTCCGCCAATTCGCTCCTATCTAGCCACAAGTTACTTAATTACATCAATAAACACTAAATGAATCAATTTGAATGCATGAAAATGAGTTTTCCAAAGTTTTACCCAAAAAGTCAAAATCGCCCCGGGCCACATGGTCAAAACCCGAGGTTCGAACCAAAACTCGATTACACATTCCCCCACGAACCCAAATATATAATTTGTTTTGAAATCGGACCTCAAATCGAGGTCCAAATCCCCAATTTTTGAAAAACCTAAGTTCTACCCAAAACACCCAATTTCCCCCATGAAAATCATTGATTTGAAATTGAAATCATGCTAAAAGATGTTAATGATTGAAGAAAACTAGTTAAAAACAACTTACAATTGATTTGGAGAAGAAAGATTGTTTGAAAAATCGCCTCTTATGTTTTTGGGGTCTTAGAAAATGAAAAAAAAAAACTGAAAATCCCGTCTAAATATACTGCCCTCAGATGCCCTGTGCGGACCGCACAAAATCAACTGCGGGCGCACAGGCTTCATGTGTTCTGCAGTGACTGGTCTTAGTATTTTGTCCATAACTTTCTCTACAGATGTCCAAATTGTGATTTCTTTACCTTTCTGTAAATTAGACACGAAGGGCTACAACTTTTGTTTTTGAATTATCTCAAAGTTCCTTGTAGATCAAAAGATATAGGCTTCCGAAGTTGGACCAATGAATTGTTCTTCACCGCGGACCGCAACAAAACTAGTGCGGCCGCACAGGCCTCTCCGCGGCAGCAGTCCATATCGTGCGGACCGCACTGGCCTGTTCAGAGGTCCTCCACCTCTCTGAGCCTACAGCTGCTCTGTTTTTAAGCCTAAGACACCCCAGAACCTACCCAAAACTCACCCGAGCCCTCGAAACTCCAAACGAAGTGTACACAAAAACTCAAAAATATCCTACGGACTTATTCGTGTAATCAAATCATCAAAATAACATCATGAACATCAAACTAAATCTCGAGATCAATGAAATCTTCTCAAAACTTCTTTAAACATCAATTATGCAATTTAGGTCCGAATCACGTCAAACGACGTCTGTTTTTTACCAAATTTTACAGAAACATCTTAAATCATATATAAGACCTGTACCGGGCGCCGGAACCAAAATACGGGCCCGATACCAACACGTTCTAATCAAATTTTCTTAAACAATTTCAGAAAATAATTTCCTTTAAAAATTCATTTCTCGGGCTCGGGACCTCGGAATTCGATTCCGGGCATACGCCCAAGTCCCATATTTTCCTACGGACCCTCCAGGACCGTCTAATCACGGGTCCGGGTCCGTTTACCCAAAACGTTGACCGAAGTCAAATTAGCTCATTTTATAACCAAATTTTATAATTTTTCATAGATTTTCATATTTAAGCTTTCCGGCTACGCGCCCGGACTGCGCACGTAATTTGAGGTGACTCTAAATGAGGTTTTCAAGGACTCGGAAACATAGAATTTAATTTAAAACAAGTGATGACCGTTTGGGTCATCACATTCTCCACCTCTAAAACAATCGTTTGTCCTAGAACGTACAGAAGAAGGAAGTACTTGAGTCGGGGAAAAGATGGGGATAACGGCTCCGCATGTCGAACTCGGACTCCCAGGTCAATGCCTCAGCAGGCTGACCTTTCCACTGAACACAAACAGAAGGAAAACTCTTCGACCTCAACTGACGAACCTGCTGGTCTAGAATAGCTACCGGCTCCTCCTCATAAGGCAAGTCCTTGTCCAACTGGACAGTGCCGAAATCTAACACGTGGGACGGATCGCCGTGATACCTCCGAAGCATGGACACGTGGAACACTTGATGCACGGCTGATAAGCTCGGCGGCAATGCAAGTCTATAAGCCACCTCTCCCACTCGATCAAGAATCTCAAATGGACCAATGAACCTAGGGCTAAGCTTGCCCTTCTTCCCAAATATCATCACGCCCTTCATAGGCGACACTCGGAGCAATACCCGCTCACCGACCATAAAAGCCACATCTCGAACCTTGCAGTCTGCATAACTCTTTTGCCTGGACTGAGCTGTACGAAGCCTATCCTGAATAATCCTGACCTTGTCCAAGGCCTCCTGAACCAGATCCGTACCTAACAACCGAGCCTCTCCCGGCTCAAACCACCCAACCGGAGACCGATACCGCCTACCATATAAAGCCTCATAAGGAGCCATCTGGATACTCGACTGGTAGCTGTTGTCGTAGGCGAACTCTGCTAAAGGCAAAAATTGATCCCACGAGCCTCTAAAGTCAATGACACAAGCTCGGAGCATATCCTCCAATATCTGAATAGTCCGCTCGGACTGCCCGTCCGTCTGAAGATGAAATGCTGTACTCAACTCAACCTGGATGCCCAACTCTCGCTGAACTACTCTCCAGAAACGCGAGGTAAACTGCGTACCTCGGTCCGAAATGATAGATACAGGCACACCATGAAGACGAACAATCTCCCGGATATAGATCTCAGCTAACCTCTCGGATGAATAGGAGACTGCTACAGGAATGAAATGCACTGACTTGGTCAGCCTATCAACAATGACCCATACTACG
Source organism: Nicotiana attenuata (assembly GCF_001879085.1). Lineage (NCBI taxonomy): Eukaryota > Viridiplantae > Streptophyta > Magnoliopsida > Solanales > Solanaceae > Nicotiana > Nicotiana attenuata. Next base: position 6,431 of record NW_017683026.1, on the reverse strand, counting down.
TCTAACTACCCCCGAGTCTACGGGAGTCCAACAACGAAGTCCATAGTGATCCGCTCTCACTTCCACTCGGGAAGCTCAATCCTCTAAAACAATCCACCAGGCCTCTGATGCTCGTACTTAACCTGCTGACAATTCAAACACCGAGCTACATATGCAACAATATCCTTCTTCATCCTATGCCACCAATAATGTTGTCGCAAATCCTGATACATCTTTGCGGCGCCCGGATGAATAGAGTACCGGGAGCTATAGGCCTCCTCTAAAATCAACTCTCGGAGCCCATCCACATTAGGCACACAAACTCGACCCTGCAATCTCAAGACTCCATCATCATCTAAGGTAACCTGCTTGGCACCTCCGCGCTGCACCGTGTCTCCAAGGACACACAAATGGGGATCATCATACTGCCGATCACGGATACGCTCCACTAATGAAGAATGAGCGACCGTGCAAGCTAAGACACGACTGGGCTCAAAGACATCCAGTCTCACGAACTAATTGGCCAAAGCCTGAACATCCAAAGCAAACGGCCTCTCACCGACCGGAATATAAGCAAGACTACCCATACTGGCTGACTTCTTACTCAAAGCATCGGCCACCACATTGGCCTTTCCCTTGTCACACCTCCTTTTTTACCCACGCGAAGGGGTATAAGGAGTTTTTTCAATCTAAGTGACATTATTCGAAATGGGATTATTTAATTAATTAGAGTCGCCACTTGGGATAATTATTGGTGTCCCAAGTCACCGGTTTATTTTAAATCCCAAATCGAGGAAAATGACTCTTATTTATGGTCTGCGAATACAGAAGACCGGGTAAGGAATTCTGTTAATCCGGGAGAAGGTGTTAGGCATTCCCGAATTCCGTGGTCTCAGCACGGTCGCTATTAATCATACCTGGCTTATTTAATTATGTATTTTAGAACCAATGTGCATTTTACCTTTACCGTTTTTTAATTACTTGATTATTCGTGATTACAGAATTATCTCAAAACGAGTCACGCCTACGTGTACTCATTTTATTTAATGTGCTAAAAATCATGTCACGCGTACCTATACATAATTAATAGCACTTAATTAATATTAAAATTATTTGGCCAAAGTCACGCGAACGTGTACCTTAGTTTTATTTTGAAAATCGACGCTTCAACCATGTCACGCGTACGTGTACACAATCACAATAATAAATTAAAAGTGCGCCTAAAAGTACACTACTGGTGTTCATTATTATTTTCCTAAGCTTGAGATTATTGAAAAGCCTATTATGGATATAAAATTGTAGAAGAGTGATGTAACTTAATTGATAAGAAATTACTAAAAGGGTATTTAAGGGTCAGACCTAGAGATGTAAATTGACAGATTATTGCCTTAAACTTACTTTTATTTTCATCTTAGTCGATAACCTTGCCCTTAAAGATTCTGTGAACTAACTACAAATGGTACAAATAAAACAATAAACTAGCTACCTGAAATTAACCCGAGGAGCAAATGGACTTAAGAAGAACAAAGAAAGCATTTGATTATGGACAAACAACTAAAATAAATTTAGCATTAAACAGTGGACAACTAAATAAAACCATGTAAAGAATATTTAATCACGTATATCATGGACACGAAATGCAAAAGGAAAGTAGTGAACAAAACATATTTCAAAACCCATTTTTCATTTTTTTTTTAAGATTTACGTAAAGTTCAAAATACTACAAACTAACAAAAATAAAAATAAAAATAAAAATAAACTTATGAGCTGCAGATTAAATAGGCAATATCATTAAACAACCAAAGTTAGAGAACTCAACCACATTAGAACGGCACACCAATAGCTTTCGAACAAGACAAGTAAACAGATTCAAGACATCATCTAATAATAATTTAACATAAAGAAAAAGAGGAGAATGAACCTTTTTGTGAAGTTTTTACAATAAAATCACGACCATAATCTATCGATTTCCAAAGCTAGCAATGCTAACTTTTTTAGAACCACGAACTCGAAATCACGAACGAAATTCCGAACTCCGTCTTCAGATTCAATAACTTAGCCAAACTTTTTCTTTCTTCTTCGAAGAACAATTTATTTTTTTCAAGTTGCTGGATTTTTCTCTCCAGATTGCTTTCCTCACCTCTCTTTCTTTCTTCTTTGCACCATTCTTTCTATTGTTTTTTTTTTGTTTTTTTTCTTTCACTGCCTCCGTCAGTGACTTCTCTCGTTTTACTTTTTTTTTGTTTTTTTTGGTCTCACTTTTCATTCCTCTTTTGACTTCTCGTCCATCTTTTCCTTTTTTCTTTTTTTTTATTTTTATTTTTTTTTATTTTTTTTTTTAGAAAATAAATTAAATGTATAGATAAGAATATTAACCAACATTTCTTACAATGTAGAAAAATTAAATATTTACATGTACTTTAAATATACTAAGAAAAGATATTATAACTTACTTATTACAATCTAATTAAAAGAAGCTAAATACTTTTCTTTTTGTAAATTTTCTTTTCTCTTGCAAATAGAATTGTGAATATTATTTATTTTTCAAATAAAATCTACTAAGAGTAAAATAAAAGTTTAAAACATCAAGATTAGACCTAAAAGGAATATCTTTACACTAAAATAGTATAAAATTTGAGTGTGGTCAAAAATTAGTTGTTCACATCCCTGATGATATAAGATGGTGATATCATAATCTTTCAACAACTCCATCCACCTCCTCTGCCTCAAATTCAACTCCTTTTGCTTGAACAAATACTGAAGACTCTTGTGATCCGTGAATACCTCACATGCCACGCCATACAGATAATGCCTCCAAATCTTCAATGCGTGAACAATGGCTGCCAACTCCAAATCATGAACCGGATAGTTCTTCTCATGAATCTTCAACTGCTGCGAAGCATAGGCACTGACCTTGCCATCCTGCATCAATATTGCACCAAGCCCAATACGAGATGCATCACAATAAACTGTATAAGGTCCTGAACACTCGGTTCATCAAATCTATAAAAGTTGCTGGGGCAATGGTCAACCCAAATGACATGACCAAGAACTCGTAATGCCGGTACCGAGTGCGGAAAGCTGTCTTAAGGACATCGGATGCCCTAATCCTCAACTGATGGTAACCAGATCGCAAGTCAATCTTTGAAAATACCTTGGCACCCTGAAGCTGGTCGAACAAATCATCAATCCTCGGTAGCGTATACTTATTCTTGATTGTAACCTTGTTCAATTACCGGTAATCAATACACATTCTCATTGACCCATCCTTCTTTTTAACAAACAACGCCGGCGCACCCCAAGGTGAAATACTGGGCCTAATGAAACCCTTCTCAAGCAAATCTTGCAACTGTTCCTTTAACTCTTTCAACTCAGGTGGGGCCATAGATACGGCGGGATAGAAATGGGCTGAGTGCCCGGAGCCAAATCAATACAAAAGTTAATATCCCTGTCGGGTGGCATACCCGGCAGGTCTGAAGGGAAAACATCAGAAAACTCACGAACAACGGGCACAGAATCAATAGAAGGGACCTCAGCACTAGAATCACGAACATATGCCAAATAGGCCAAACACCCCTTCTCGATCATACGCCGAGCCTTCACATACGACATAACACTGCGGGTAGAATAACCAAGAGCCCCTCTCCACTCTAAACGAGGCATACCCGGTAAAGCTAAGGTCACAGTCTTGGCATGACAGTCCAAGATAGCGTGGTAAGGTGATAACCAGTCCATCCCCAATATAATATCGAAGTCAACCATGTCTAAGAGCAACAAATCTACACGAGTCTCAAGACCTCCAATCACAACCATACATGATCAATGAACACGATCCACCACAATAGAATCACCCACCGGTGTAGACACATAAACAAGGGCACTCAAAGAACCACTAGGCATGACCAGATGCGGCGCAAAATAAATCGAAGCTTCTCTGCTACAAACCGAAACAGTACCTCCACCTCCACCTCTAATACCTCTACCTCCACCTCTAGCATCTCTACCTCCACCTCTAATACCGCTACCTCCACCTCTAGCTAACTAAGCGGGCTGGACGAGTCCCTCAATGAACCTCCTCGCTCTCTCTCTCTCAGTGGGAAGCATGATAAGAGCATGGCGAGCCAAGTCGGTGAATCTGATCACGTACTGAGTAACAGTCATAGGACTCTGCTGTAGACGCTCAAACTGCCTCCGATACCTCTCTCTGAGTGATGGGGAGAAACTTCTCCAGAAATAGCTGCGTGAATTGTTCTCAAGTCGAAGCTGATGACCTAACTGGTATAGCCAATCAATAATCCCTCCACCAAGTCTTGGCGGATCCAAACAAACAAAAAGTGGCAAAATCGACCCTATTGGTCTCAACTATCCCCATGTTCCGAATAACCTCATGACAGCTGCCCAGATAATCCTGGGGATCCTCAGTAGATGCACCGCTGAATGTAGTAGTGAAGAGCTTGGTGAAACTTATCCAACCTCCATAAAGCCTCCGAAGATGTAGCTGATCTATCACCGGTCTGTGCTGCTGCTGGGCTGAAGAAGCGGTACATGACCTCGCCATTCGCGAAAGGACAAGAGTAGAGGTTTCAATTTAGCATTGAGAGAACAAACTCGCATGACAGGGAAGAATAGAAGTAAAACTTTTCCTAACTCTGTAGCCTCTAGGGGATAAATACAGACGCCTTCGTACCGATCCCTCATACTCTACTAAGCTTGTCTGTGAATTGTGAGACCCGTGTAACCTAGAGCTCTGATACCAACTTGTCACGACCCGGATTTCCCACCCTCGGGAGTCGTGATGGCGCCTACTAATGTGAGCTAGGCAAGCCAATTATTTAAATAATTTATCTTTTTACCCATTTTTATATCCTTTATCAATTAAGAAGAAATAACATTTAAATAGCGAAAATTAACATAAACGGAAGAAAGACAATAAGCTATCTGAACGTGAATATCTAATACAACTGTTTGAGTCTCGACTACCCAGAAACTGGTGTCACAGTTTCACAGACGGTCTAAGAATACTACAAATAAAGGTCTGAAAGAAATAAATACAACACTGTCTCTGGAAATGCATGAAAGAAACAAGAATGGTAGATGGAAGAAGACGCCAAGGCCTGCGGACGCTTGCAGGACTACCTCGGGTCGCCTGATGAGCAAGAATCAGCAATCCCACCGCGGTCCGAAGTCTACAATACTAGGGTCTACACAAAAGAGTGTAGAGTGTAGTATCAGCACAACCGACCCCATGTGCTGGTAAGTGCCTAGCCTAACCTCGGCGAAGTAGTGACGAGGCTAGGACCAGACTACCAAATAAACCTGTGCAATTCAACTATATACAGCAGAAAAGTAGTGCGGAAAGAAACAGTCACATACAGTCAAGTGTGGGAGAGGGAAAACATGCTGCGGGGAAACATCGAATAGTAACAGAGAAGCAACAAATAAATATGAGGATCACTACAGTTCAATTGAAAATAAGAAGCGGAAATCATGTTGTGGGGTACAACAAGTATCAACAGGAAATCAACAATTTAGTGTAGAAAAACCGTAACACAGTTATCAATAAAAATTAGGAAGTCAAAAACATGTGCACGGCATCACCCTTCGTGCTTTTACTCTCTCTCACCAAAACAATACACGGCATCACCCTTCGTGCTTTACGCTCTTCCTCACCCAAACAACAATCACAAGGCAAATAAGGTAAGAGAATCTATATCATCGAGATAAAATCAAGTAATAACAAAAAATCAATAAATAAATGTAAGGGACAACATAACTCAATTATCATCAAGAATCAGGAAAATCAAAGACAAGTGCAAGGCATCACCCTTCGTGCTTTTACTATCATCCTCACCACAAAAATCAATATAAATTGCACGGCATCACCCTTCGTGCTTTTACTCTCTTTCCTCACCATATAATCAATAAAATCGGCATGGAATGGTACATCGTGCGGCACGGCATCACCCTTCGTGCTTTACACTCTTTCCTCACAATAGCAAACAATCAATGCACGGCATCACCCTTCGTGCTTTAACTCTCTTCCTCACCCAAACAATAATCACAAACAACAGGCTAAGGAAATAAAGGAAATTTGCAATAAAAATTCCCGGCAAGGGAACAACAAGTCACCAATTAAATCCCGGCAAGGGAACGACAAATAAACCAACAATAGCTCGGCAAGGGTGACAACATAATGATCTCTTCTCTTCCTCAATTTTACTTCACAATTTACTTCAAAACTCGAGCCAATGCTCTAGAGGTTCGATTATCACTTATACTTTCACAACTCATTCCACAACTCGAGCCAATGCTCTAAAAGTTCAATTGTCACTTATACTTTCACAATGTCGCTATACAACTTGAGTCAACGCTCCTCAATATTCGTAGGTCACAATTCTTTCCACAAACTTTATACAACAATTAGAAATCTTCACCAAGGCATGAATAATACA
>NW_017683025.1:6714-9013 GCF_001879085.1 Nicotiana attenuata | reverse complement strand
GAAACCAGTGGTTGGTAGACAAGCTACATGATGGGGTTACCCCAAAGTGGCTGACATTGCACAGGGGAGTGGATTCGTATGAATTTACAACTGAGGCAAAGACATGGCTCTCCATTATCTATTCAAGAGTGTCGCCCTCGACTAATGACACTGATGTGACACCTGACAGGGCACTGATAATTGCTGCTATTATGGATAGACTCCCTGTGAATGTGGGGGAACACATTGTCCGAGAAATTGAGGAAGCCACTCATGGGCGGTCCAAGAGCCTGTTCTTTCCATCCTTGGTCACTAGACTTTGCTATGATGCTGGGGTGCTTAAGCGCCCCAATGATGTTGAGAAAGGTCCAGGAAAGCCGATGGTCCATCCCTTGCTGAAAAGGGGACCCAGTGATAAACAGAAAAAGTGGCGCATTGATGTTGATTCCTCTTCATTTGGGCAGTTCTCCGATACCACCACTGATCCCGCCAGATCCTTTGACCCCATGGGACCACTCCAGTCCGGTCCTCACACTATGCGCCACTTGTTTAGCCAGATATATGGAGTAGATGCGCATGTTAGGCAGCTTATAGCTGGTCTTCCTACTGGCCCACCTGGGGCTAGCACATCTACTGGAGCTGCTGCCCCACCATCCATGGCGGATGTGGTCAAAGAGCAAAAAGATATCACGAACAAGATGGAGGCCATTAACACCAGGTTGGAGAACATGAGTCGCCGGCAAGGAAAGATTGAAAAGAGGCAGAGGAAGTTCAAGGAGCATGAAAAGAAGAAAAGCAAGCTGCTGTCCAAGATGATGCAAAAGCTGAGCACATTTTGTGGTTCACATGACTCGGAGGATGATGATGATGCAGACTTGGAGCTTAAATTTCCCACCACCTCCAGTTCTGACTGATGCAGTATTCAGGGAGCACTTTCCACCATTTTACTCTATCATTTTTAGTTGCATTGGGGACATTGCAATATCTTTAGTTGGGGGGTGGCTTCTTGTATAACTGTTCTTGTTGTATAATTGTGGATAACTGTGGGGATGGCAATTGGTACTGTGATTATTTTCATTTTGTTGTTAGTATATTTTCATGTGATGTGTTATATTAGTATGTTTCTTAGCTCCTAATTTTTTTTAGTTACTTAATGCTTCTTAGCTTCTTAATTTTTTATTAGCTTCTTGAATTAATTTTTATTAGCTTCTTAAATTTTTTTATATAGTATGTTTTATGTTAGTGGCGATATCCTTGGTTTTCTTTATACCACGGTTCTTTTTCCAAGGATGCCAATTTTCTTCTTGAACCGGGTGATTGTAGAAAATTTTTGTCGACTTTTTCCGATGATGGATAGATAGACAACTTTCTTAAGGGAATTAGTCTTGTAGTTAGAATTAGCTTTTGTTAACTTAGGAAAAATAAATGGTTTGAGTTGGGGTTTGTGCCCATTGACCAAGTTGTGGCTTGCTTGGTACCAACATAATTTAAACCTCAGCATATGAATTTTTGGTTGTTGAAAAAGAAAAAGGCAGAATGGCCTAAATGGCACTTATACTTGTGCCATTTTGTTGTGCCGGTCCTCCTATTTCACTTTTTGTCATCCAGACACTTTAACTTGTTCAAAATTAATATTTTAAACCCCTCTGACCGTGTGTATCTCACTTGCTTGACGTGGATGACACATCATATTCCACGTCATTTTTTATATTTTATCTACTAAAAATATTTATTATATATTATTTTCTTAAAGAAAAAGAAAAGAAAAAGGAAATCAATATCTCCATCTCATCTCTCTTCCCTAAAATAAATTCACATATTTCTTCTTCCTAGGAAATGTTCAAAATTAAATGAAAATAGAACAAATTAGTATTTATAAGCAGCAATGGCCACTTTTAGAATTTGCTGACAAAAACATATGGCTGGAGTGCCGTAAAAATGGCCCAAAGATATCCATCGCTTCTCATGGCCAAAGCACTACCGGAAATTCCTCTCCCATGTTCAAAACTGCAGAAATCGCACCCTGCCAATCATCTTGAGGTCATGAAGTCAACTCTTGAAGAACCTATGAGTGAATCACTAAGAGATGTCGAAGACCTTTCTCTTAAGTTTTCCATTGATGTGGACTTCAAAGCCAATAGGGAGCTTGATATGGCAAGAAGGCAGCAGGAACTTGTGGAGAAACTCTCCCGGAAAGCTAATTCAATTAGCAAGCGTATTGTTAGCGTACAGGGGGAGACGAAAAGGGGGGTGTTGTTGCGTGGGGGTGGGGTGGGGGGAAGGGAGTGGGGGAAGAAGAAGAAGAAGCGCACAGGAGGAA
>NW_017683025.1:0-4455 GCF_001879085.1 Nicotiana attenuata | reverse complement strand
ATTGATCATTTTACTTGCTTTCTAGGTTAGTTTACATTTCCACATTTAGGTATAAAACATTTTCAAAACCAAATTCTTATTGTTTGGCACTGCACGATAAGCGATAATTTTCTTACATTCCTAATCGCCTACACATTGTTCTCTGTGGGATTCGACCCCGACTCATAGTTGGGTAAATTATATTGCATGCGACCGTGTCTATTACTTTTTAGTAGTGGATTTGGACGTCATCAAAATTGGCGCCGTTGCCGGGGAACAATTTGGCGTAATTTAGGTTGTTTGAGAAATAAGCGAAAGTGCTTTGGTCCAAACTTGTGAATATTTGTGTAATTAAATTTTCTTACCTTGGTCTATTTTTCTTGTTTGTTTCTTGTTTATTTTCATATTTTTGAAAAATGGCATCATAAAATGAAAATTGGGCGGATGGTAGTTGTTCATACTTTGATGACCCTTGTCCTTATTGTGGAGGACCACACTCGTGGCAAAATTATTTAAATTCTCCCGGGGGTGAATTGTGCGCACAATCTCAACCCTATGAGTGGAGTATTTGTGATAAGTGTGGTTTTCAAAATGGTCATTGGGATGATTGTGCTTATTTGTCCTTCCCTTCCCCAAGCCCCTACTATGATGATTCTACTTTTTGTGATGAGAATTATAGGGCTATGGAAGTGGAAGAAGTTGAGCATGGCCAAAATGGAGAGTTCAAGCTTATGTTGAAGTGTTTACTTGAAAAAGGCAACAAGGAGCAAAATGCCTTGGAGGAGCTTTTGGAGAATAGTCTCAAAAATGACTTGGCGCTTGAAAGATTGCACTCCCAAATGGATGAAATGATCGAAGCCTTAAGGGTTCAAAAAACCTCGGAAGTGAATGAAAGCCAGAACCTTCTTTGGAGATTGAAAGTGAAAATCCTTCTTTGGCACTTGATCAAAACCAAGAAGAACTCCCAAATGCTCACAATGAGAAAATGATGCTCATGTTGGAGACCATTCTTGAAAATGAGGAGAAGCATAACTTTGCACTCGAGGACTTGAAACAAGGCTTGAATTACAATGATGAACATATCCGCACTTTGGAGGATCAAATGCAAATATTGGTTGAGGCTCACTATGCCCACCAACTTGAAAGTGTGGAAGAAAGCCAAGAAGAGTCCAATTCCAAGGAAGAAAGTGAGCTCTACTTTGAGGAGTCAAGAATTGAACATCCGCCAACCGACTTCATGAGTGTTAGTGATGCCAAGAAAAATATGGAAGTAGAGTCAACTGGTGTAAATAAAAATTCGGTTGAGATTGACTCTAGTCCGGGGGAAGAAGAGGATGTCAAAATAGAAAAATTGCAAAGTGAAGGTTTGAAATCACATTCCAAGCATTTCTCAACATTGGAATTGTGTGGTGATATGGAAGTTGAACTACACGAATCAATGGAGGATTGCGAGGAGGAAAAACTCATACCATTCATTTTACAGTTTGAGGAAACAAGAAAACAGAATGACATTCCTCACATGAGAGCCAAGAAGTGCAAAATGAAGAAATTAAGGATTGGCTTTATCATCGACTTACCACCCCCCATCGCTCGTGGTCACAAGCTTGATTCCAAGATAGGTGCCCAGTTCATATCATCCAAGTGGCGAGAAAAGTGGTAAAGTTATTTTGCGTCGTGCCACGACGTTAAATGCGGTGCTTGGTGGGAGGCAACCCATCGTTTTTCAAAATTTTTAGTCGTTTTTGAAATTTTCTTTTTTAGAATAGCTTAGAATATTATTTGTAACTAATCTGCCATGTTTTAGATTTTATGGAGTTGATTTGAGCAGGTTGGGGTGATCCGGAGAGCCAAAACCAGTAGCTGCCAGAACTGTTCCAGTGCAGGAAAAACATGCTCTACGCGTTCGCGAAGGTTTAGATAATCTTAACCATCGCGTTCACTTGAACAGTACCCGCGTTCGCGGCCATCAGCAAGAACTACCCTTCGCGTACGCCAACAACTACCGCGAACGCGTAGGGTCAGGTGAGATAAAATAATAAAAGGGCTACTGAAAATGAAATTAACCCCTCCTCTGCCCAAGCAATAGACCTCTAACCCCTTAAGCACCCAAAATTTTGAAGTGTCTAAAATTTTCAAGTTCTTGCAAATTTTCATCTCCATTTTCAAGGTATGTAATCGTCACTCTCCTCTCAATTAATTTTTGTTTCTTTTCTTCTTTTTCTTGGTGTAAATTGTGAAATAGAAGAGCACTCATTGTTGTTTGTTCCTTAGGGTTAAAATTTTAAGTATTAAGTTGAATATTGATGCTTGAAATTGGTTGTTGCTTGCTGGGTGAGATTGGTTGAGTGTGAGTGCTTATTTGTAAGAAAATTCTGGGTAAAATGTGCGCCTAAATGTGCTGTTAGAGAACAAAGAAAAATGGGCACGCCAAATGCTTGAAGAAAAGCCTGAAAGAAAAATAATTTCTGGGCGAAGAAGATGACCTTCGCGAACGCGGAGATCTGCCCGCGAATGCGAAGGCATAACAGTAGGGTTGCAAAAATTTGACCTTCGCGAACGCGGTGGTATGCTCGCGAACGCGAAGGTCTGAGTCTGGGAAAATTTTTTTTTTACTCTTCGCGAACGCGGTTGGCTGCACGCGAACGCGAAGAGCAATGCCTGGTAGTCCCAAAAATGGCACAAAACAGTAGCTTCGCACAGCTTTGTCCGAGACCTTTTTCGCCCATTTCTTCAGCTTAAATACTTCCTAATACCTTGTTTTAAGTGTCTGTATGAGCTTTTAACATTGTTAGTCGATTTTGTAGGTACTTTGGGCTTAAAATGGAACCGGAACATAATGAAATTGCACAAGAACATGTCTTCGGACCTGGACAAGAGGAAGCCTTTGATCGTGAGCGGTTTCTATCTGCAGAATGTGAGCGGAGATACGATGAACTCTTGTCCAAGACCATCATCCGGGAGAGAGGCATAAACTTGGAAAAAATTGAAGCTAAAATTCCGGGCTTCTATGCGCGTTTGGTGGAGAGCAGATGGATTTGCTTTGCTGAGCAACCAAATAACGCCAACCACACAATAGTTCTGGAATTCTATGCAAACGCCTTGATGACTGACTTCCAAGGTGCCTTTGTTACTACTGTGCGGGGCGTGCAAGTCCACTTCAGCCCTGAAATAATCAATGGTTTTTATGGCCTCCCCAATGTTGACAATGCGGTCTACAGAGACAGAGCCAAAGCAGGGGGAAACCAGTGGTTGGTAGACAAGCTACATGATGGGGTTACCCCAAAGTGGCTGACATTGCACAGGGGAGTGGATTCGTATGAATTTACAACTGAGGCAAAGACATGGCTCTCCATTATCTATTCAAGAGTGTCGCCCTCGACTAATGACACTGATGTGACACCTGACAGGGCACTGATAATTGCTGCTATTATGGATGGACTACCTGTGAATGTGAGGGAACACATTGTCCGAGAAATTGAGGAAGCCACTCATGGGCGGTCCAAGAGCCTGTTCTTTCCATCCTTGATCACTAGACTTTGCTATGATGCTGGGGTGCTTAAGAGCCCCAATGATGTTGAGAAAGGTCCAGGAAAGACGATGATCCATCCCTTGCTGAAAAGGGGACCCAGTGATAAACAGAAAAAGAGGCGCATTGATGTTGATTCCTCTTCATTTGGGCAGTTCTTCGAGACCACTACTGATCCCGCCGGATCCTTTGACCCCATGGGACCACTCCAGTCCGGTCCTCACACTATGCGCCACTTGTCCAGCCAGATATATGGAGTAGATGCGCATGTTAGGCAGCTTATAGCTGGTCTTCCTACTGGCCCACCTGGGGCTAGCACATCTATTGGATCTGCTGCCCCACCATCCATGGCGGATGTGGTCAAAGAGCAAAAATATATCACGAACAAGATGGAGGCCATTAACACCCGGTTGGAGAACATGAGTCGCCGGCAAGGAAAGATTGAAAAGAGGCAGAGAAAGTTCAAGGAGCATGAAAAGAAGAAAAGCAAGCTGCTGTCCAAGATGATGCAAAAGATGAGCACATTTTGTGGTTCACATGACTCGGAGGATGATGATGATGCAGACTTGGAGCTTAAATTTCGCACCCCTCCAGTTCTGACTGATGCAGTATTCAGGGAGCACTTTCCACCATTTTACTCTATCATTTTTAGTTGCATTGGGGACATTGCAATATCTTTAGTTGGGGGGTGGCTTCTTGTATAACTGTTCTTGTTGTATAATTGTGGATAACTGTGGGGATGGCAGATTGGTACTGTGATTATTTTCATTTTGTTGTTAGTATATTTTCATGTGATGTGTTATATTAGTATGTTTCTTAGCTCCTATTTTTTTTTAGTTACTTGATGTTTCTTAGCTTCTTAATTTTTTATTAGCTTCTTGAATTAATTTTTATTAGCTTCTTAAATTTTTTTTTTTTTATAGTATGTTTTATGTTAGTGGCGATATCCT
>NW_017683024.1:8671-9014 GCF_001879085.1 Nicotiana attenuata | reverse complement strand
CCGACAAACAAACCGAGGGTCTCCCGGCCAAAAACCCGAGGAGCTCTTTCTCTCCAAATTCCGTCCAAAAAATCGAGGATCTCCCGGCCAAAAAACCGAGTAGCCTTTTCTTTCCAAATCCAGGCCAAAATCCGAGGATCTCCCGACTAAAAAACCGTGGAGCCTTTTTCTTTCCAAATCCCGACCAAAAAACAGAGGATCTCCCGGCCAAAAAACCGAGGAGCTTTTTCTTTCCAAATCCCGGCCAAAAAAACTGAGGATCTCCTGGCCAAAAAACCGAGGAGCTTTTTCTTTCCAAATCCCGGCCAAAAAAACTGAGGATCTCCTGGCCAAAAAACCGAGG
>NW_017683024.1:0-4377 GCF_001879085.1 Nicotiana attenuata | reverse complement strand
GGTTTAACTCTGATTCCGTAAACTATTACAAAGAAAAGGTGGCAGGACCGGCTTCACAGGGCTCCGCCTGGTCAGAGTCGAAGAAAATACCCAGCCTCAGCGAGTGCGTCAGGCCAATCCCGACTGACCATAGTGGTTGATGCTTTCGAAGCAAAGACATTGGGAAAAGAAAGAAAATCAAAGGCAAGGGCAGAATAAAGTGAAAAGGCCAGAGCCGACACGGGCGAGTCATAATGAAGTCCTGAGAGTTGAACCCGGTCGGCTTGAAAAGAGATTCATCCTCAAAGCAGCAAAGTTCTCAACAGAAATGGGGGCCGGGATCAAGCAATTGAGATGATCAAGGCCACAAAACCAACCACCGTTTCAAACTAACAAATTCTTCTTTGTTGAAAACAGGTCTAGTTCAAAGCAATCGTGCAAGAAGTAGGTGCAATCCAAAAGGAAATGAAATGCGCAAGCGCTGAAACAGCTTTGCAGCAGGAAAATGACCAAAAAGGAAGTTTCTCCCAAATTCTTTCATGCGTTTTGCTAAATAAAAAGGAAAAAATATAAAGAGGAAAACAAAAGAAAAAGAAAGAAGAAAGGAAATAAAAATGAAAATCCCAAAAGGAAACAAATCATGGTAGCATTGGATCCCATTCCTTAAATATCCCGGCCAAAAAATCGAGGATCTCCCGGCCAAAAAACCGAGGAGCCTTTTCTTTCCAAATCCCGGCCAAAAAACCGAGGATCTCCCGGCCAAAAAACGGAGGAGCCTTTTATTTTCAAATCCCGGTCAAAAAACCGAGGATCTCCCGGCCAAAAAACTGAGGAGCTTTTTCTTTCCAAATCCCGGCCAAAAAACCGAGGATCTCCCGGCCAAAAAACGGAGGAGCCTTTTGTTTTCAAATCCCGGCCAAAAAACCGAGGATCTCCCGGCCAAAAAATCGAGGAGCTTTTTCTTTCCAAATCCCGGCCAAAAAACCGAGGATCTCCCTGGCAAAACCCAAGGAGCTTTTATTTCCAAATCCCGGCCAAAACCCGAGGATCTTTTCTTTCTTTCCGTCCCGGCAAAACCCGAGGACCCTTCTTTCTTTTCCGGCATAACCCGGTCATTTTCCAGCATAACCTGGATTCATTCACAAGAATACACAATCCTAATTTGACTGCTTAGATATGTGTCACAACTAACTCACGAAATTTTTCTAGTGAAAACTGGGGCAAAAAATTTCGTTTGTTTGTTGTTTTGATATCTTAAAGCAGGTTGACCTCAAAACATAGGATGCGGGATGACCAATGGAGTGAGTCTCGATCCAGAATAAAGAAAGGAAGAAAAGTACAAAAAGAAATGGACTCAAATGTGAAGCAAGCAAGGGTGCGGATTGCTCAAAATCTGATTGAAGTCACAAGCTCCGCTGATCCCGTTTTGACCCAATGCTGCGGAAAGAAGTAAACACCTACAGCTTGCGAGCATCAAGATTCAGATCGGAGTCCACAGCAAAATCAGCTAAGACTCAAGATCAAGTTTCAAGAGAATTATAGATAGGAATCTTGTAACTCATAGTTGATAGGCATAGCTAGCTTAGCTTTGATTTTCCTTTTGGTGTAATAAGGAGCTCAGTAAGCAGAAACAGCAGCAACAACAGTGAAATCACAGCTTCCTGGTAGTCCCAGCTACCAAAATTTCCAGAACTACACTGACCTGATTCCTTTATAGCCAAGGATATGTAGGCAACCTCTGAAGCAAGGTTCGGTCAGACTCCTTCAAAAATGCTTCTCATGGAGTTTCAAATGGGCAAAAATCCCTCATATTCCTCACTTTATCTTTGCCCGGAAACTCTTAATGTTTTCGAGCAAAGAGGGGCAGCTGTAAGCACGTAATTTTTGCCCTATACGAAATACTCCTACAAAATCCCGAGAAAATATATTTTTCCTTAATTATTTGCCATTTTAGGAAATTTATAGATTTTTATTAATTGTTTACATTTTTCTTGCATTTAAATCATGAAAAATACCAAAAATATCATGTATGACGTTTAGGCCTCATCTTTACATTTTTAGGATTAATTAGTAATTACTTGTTTTATAAAATTTAAAAATTACAAAAATGCTTCATTTTTACACTTTTTCCTTTTATTGATTTTTCTCTTTTAGTTTAGGATTAAGTAGCTTTTATTAGTTTTATAAATAGTTAATTAGTTTAATTTCATATTTTTAGATAATCTAGGATTTTAATTTTAGGATTTTTAATTAAAGAAAAGAAAAAAAAAGGAATAAAAAAAAGAGGTATTTGAAAAGGGTTTCTTTTTAATTGAATTAGGCTGATTTTTGCACCCCAATTCAGCCCAAATTCGTTCCTTAAACTACCCAAACCCAGGCCCAAAATTTGTTCCACCCGGTCCAGGTCTCCCCGTCCCCAAACGACCCCGTTTTAACCCTTGCAAATCCCAGCCGTTGATCATCATGGATCTAACGGCTGGGAACTGATTAATCCCCTACTATATTAGTGTCCGAAACTCCTCCAACCCCCCTTCATTCCAAACCCCATCAGTCTCTCACCTCTCTCAAAGAACCCAAACCCCACCGGCCAGCGGTGCCCTTCCAAACACTCCCATCTTCTAACCAGGCAACCACCATAACCTCATTGTCCTATATCTGTCACTAATTACTCTAAAATCCTTACCCATTTGCTCCAATTTCGGATCTAAATTCTAAAAGAAAAGATCAAACCCTAAACTGTCCTCTTCTCTTTGATTTTTGGAGGATTCAGGCTCGATTTGAGTCAAAGTTCATGCCAATCGATTGTTCTTGACAAGAACAATCAATTAGCGTTAGTTTTGGCTTATTTCGAGACCACCGGATTCTGACCAAGTTAACACTGACCGACCAAGCTTCATCAAAAACCTTTGTTCATTGTTTTGCTCTGTTGGTTCAAGCTTTTCCGGCCAAAATCGGGTCGTTTCTATTTCTTCTCTTCTTTTCTTTTAGTTGGTTATTTTCCATTTTTGTAGGGTATCAGTCTTGCTTGATTGTTGGTTTTTTTGAATTTCAGTAAAACAAGTTTATTTAGTTAATCGTTTTAGATAAATATAGTTCGATACATTTAGGATAATTAAGTCAGGTTAGTTGAAATTAAGGGTTTTCTTCTTTTACTGATTTAACCGTATGGTTTAGGTTTCTCTTTTCTTTCTGTAATTGGTGGTTTCATTACTTGTCTATAGCTTCAGGTTTTTCTTAATTAGGTTTTAGTAAGTGTGACGACCCGACTGGTCGTGTCATGAGTTACGGCTCCGTTTTCCCCACTTCTGTTTCTATTTGCCTTAATTATTCGCTTTAAATGTGCTCGGGTTGGTTGGATCGGGTTCGGAAAGGTTTTTCTAAGAAGGTTTGAGACACTTAGTCTCTTTTAAGTAGGCTTAAGTTGGAAAAGTCAACCGGATGTTGACTTCTACGTTAAAGGGCTTGGATGTGAGTTCCGATGGTTTGAATAGCTCCGTTAGGTAATTTGGGACTTAGGAGCATGATCGGAATGTGTTTTGGAGGTCCGGAGTAGATTTAGGCTTGAATTGGCAAAATTGGAATTTTGGCGTTTTCTAGTTGATAGGTGAGATTTTGATATAGGGGTCGGAATGGAATTCCAAAAATTAGAGTAGGTCCTTTGTGTCATTTGTGACGTGTGTGCAAAATTTCAGGTCATTCGGACGAGGTTTGATAGACTTTTTGATCGAATTTGGAATTCGGAAGTTTTGGAAATTCTTAGGCTTGAATCCGAGGGTGATTCGATATTTTGATGTTGTTTTGAGCGTACCGAAGGCTGGAACAAGTTTGAATGATGTTTTAGGATTGGTTGGCATGTTTGGTTGAGGTCCTGGGGGCCTCGGGTGAGTTTCGGGGTGGTTCCGGACCATTTCTAAGCTATTTTTAGCTGCTGGTTTTTGGCTACAGCAGTGTTCTACGCGATCACGGGGAATTGGACGCAATCGCGATGAGTAAAATGCGAAAAAAAATGTCAGTGCTTCGCGATCGCGGATGAACCGTCGCGATCGCATAGAGTAAATATTTTGCTGCACTGATCCAACTTTGGAAGCTTATATCTCACAATCTATAAGGAATTTAGAGATGATCCAAAAATAAAAGTTGTAGACCTTTGTGTCTAGGTTCCATAAATGTAAATTAATTAGAATTTTAATTTGTGTAATAAAAGTTATGGTGGTTACAATATATGCTGTCCGGGAAGGGTTTAGAAATCTCTAATGCAGAGGGCTGACTTTGGATGCTTATATCACACAACATATAAAGAGTTAGGAAATGAGAAACATATGAAAATTATAGCCCTTGATGTCTAGTTTCAGACATCAAACCATTTATCATTTGAACTTGTGTGTCAAAAAGTTATGA
>NW_017683023.1:0-9018 GCF_001879085.1 Nicotiana attenuata | reverse complement strand
TCAAGTTTTAGCAATCAGGAGCCCGCCTGAAGAATAGAGGCATATATTTCAAATTTCAGCAGTCAAGCACCACTCGGAAGAATGGCAAAACTTCTCCGATCATAATGCAAGGAAACAACAAGGATTCCACCGGAAGAATACAAGTTCAAGGCGGCACAAGAGCAAGTTTGAAGACCTAGATAGGACCCTTTGTAACTCATAGCTTAGGCTAGCTTCTTTTATTTTGACACGGTGTAATAAGGAGGTCAGCGAGCAGTAGCAGCAACAACAGCAGCGAAATCACAGCTCCTGGTAGTCCCAACTACCAAACCTTCCCGAACTACACTGACCTGATTCCTGTTTAGCCCAGGATATGTAGGCAACCTCTGAAGCAGGGTGCGGTCAAGCTTTTCCAAAATGCTTCACACGGAATATGCGAACGGGCAAAAATCGCTCATTTCCGCTCACTTGTCTTTGCACGGAAACTCTTTGTGTTTCCGGGCAAAGAGGGGCAGCTGTGAGCACGTGATTTTTGCCCTAAGTAATAATTTCCAAAATCTCAAACAAAACAATTTTTTCTAGCATTTTTACAAATTTTTGTGAATTTTGTGGCATTTTTTGGTTATTGTTGCATTTTTGTTTGTTTGTGCATTTTAATCCATATGAAAATACAAAAAAATGTGCATTTTGCATTTAGGATTTAATTTCATATTTTTAGCATTAATTGATTTTAGAACAAATGTTAAGAAAATAACAAAAAAAGGGGGGGTCCATTTTGCATTTTGGCATTAGTTTGTATTTCTCTTTAGGAATTAATTAGGAAATATAATTGTTAGAGTCAATTTGTTTTAGTTTTATTTTTAGCATTTTTTTTTATATATATAGAAAAATATGAAATAAAATAACAAAAGCAATTAAAGAAAATACAAAAGAAAACAATTGGGTTATTATAAATGCCCGGAAATGGGGCCAGATCTTGTTAACAAATCCCAGCCCAATTTTGTCCAGTTCCAGCCCAAAACACTGGCCCAAACGCTTTGCCCGGTCCGTCTCCCTG
Source organism: Nicotiana attenuata (assembly GCF_001879085.1). NCBI lineage: Eukaryota > Viridiplantae > Streptophyta > Magnoliopsida > Solanales > Solanaceae > Nicotiana > Nicotiana attenuata. The sequence goes on along the minus strand of NW_017683023.1, from coordinate 7,982 downwards.
CCCAGCCCTAACGACGTCGTTTTGGTCCTAGTCAATCCTGGCCCGTCGAGGTTTCATGATCTAACGGCCAGAAGCTAGGGTCAATTAATTATATATATGTTCCAACACACCCCCCTACCCCCCTCACCACCCCTCTTCTTCACCCTCATCCCTTAGATACGCAAAATAGGCCGCCGGTATAAACACCACCGCCGCCCCGCCTTCCTCCGCCGTCCTCCGCCCTAGCGCGCCGCCGGCCGAAAATCACCGCCGCCGGCGCGATGCTCCAATCAACCCCAAATACACCCCAGATTCCCCTTCTCCTCTTTACCTGAATCCACTGTCCTTTGCTTTCAAATCTTAATGGAACTCGTCGAATATCCGTTCAAAAGTTTCCGGCCAAGTCGCAAAACTCACCAAACTGCCCAAATTCGTACCATATGTCCCTCATTCCCTCCTCCATCATGAATCCCTAACCAGAATCTTTCGAATATTGCCAAAGCTTCTCGAATTTTAGATCTTAGACTGGCAGAACCCTAGCTCAGAAAATCTTGGGGGATTTTGGACCGTAATTTCCCTAATCATGTGTTTCTTTGAAAACACACGGATTAGGATGTTACGTGTCAAGAATCCCGGAGGATTCCAAACAAATGGCCGGTCAGAGTTTCCCCATGGTCAGTCGAATGCTCTGATTCAGTAAGTTTGTGATTACTTCTATTTTTTTTTCTTTTTTGGGGTTCTGTATCTGTTCTAAGTTTAGTTTACGATTTGTCGAGTCTGGTCGATCCTGTTTGAGCTTTGTTTGGATTTCAATTCGTTCCTCAGGCATCTGAACTGATTAGTAATCTCTTATGGTTGTTGTTAGTTAGCATTAATTAGTTTATTTAGTTTAAATCAGTTTAATTAGTAATCGATTAACAGTTCCATGTTTTAGGTTTAAATTAAAGTTTTATGATTTGTTAATGATCTTCGTTGGAGGTACTTGTTCTCAGTCTTCATGTTTGATTTAAATTTATTCTAATAGGTCTAATTTTTGTTTAGTTTAGTTAGTTGATTCATGAGTGGTCACTGGCAATTTGTGTTCATGGTTAGGTTGGATTTCATGATTGTTAATTGTGCAAAAATTCAATTGGTGGATCTTTTGGCTATAGCTGAACAAGATAGTGACCAGCAATTTACAGTAAAAGGTTTTGGTCTGGCCAGTTATTTCCAGGAGGTTCAAAGGGTAGTTTAGGCTATGGGAAAAGTACGTGTTTATCAATTTGGTAATTTTTTGAAGGGGGTTAAAGGATAGAATAGGGATTTGTAATATAGATAGAACCTTCTAGGAGGACTATAGTGTAGTTTTAATAAACTTAGGGTAGTTACTTGTGTAACAAGTCAGAAAAGTAAAGGGTAAACAACTGAAATGAATAGGGACTAAGGGGTAAAAGGAAAATCTGAAATTGGACCCTAAGTTCACCTATAAGTAGCATTCATTTTGCCTTGATAACGGGGTTTTTCTAGGGCAGACATCTAAAACCCCCTCCCAAAAGGCATTATACAAAGTTTCTGAAGCCTAAAATTCCTTCAGAATAATACTAATATCAGCATTAGGGTCAGAAACAAGCTGGTTTGCGAGTGTACTGTTCAACATTTGAAAGTTGCTGCAAAGAGAGTCAATAGGGTGTAGTTGAGCTGCTATAAAATGAAGTCTGAGTAGTCAAGTTGGTTTTGATTTGCATTGATGCTCGAAGTTGTTGCTGTCTTGGTTCATCACTGGAATTTCAAACTTATCCCTGAACTTGCTATGTTGACTGAGCTGTTACTGGACTTTAACTTATTCCTGGGCTGCTGTTGAAAACTGTCACTGCTGCTGATCTTTTCCTTTTCTTATTTGCATTTACCAGGTACACGTTTGAATCTGCCTTGCTGTAACTTTACGCTTGAAATGGAATACAATTACTCCCCTGTTTGATCCTGAAATGTGCTGCCTGGACTGTGGTGTGTTGGTAGTCAAATGGGCATTAGATTTAATCACCTAGCATAGTGTAAATCGATTTATATGAGTGTAAACCCTGGACTGTATAACTGGACTGTTCGTATGGACTGTGCAATGAGCTTTAATTCTGATTATAGCAGTTCACATGTTAGAATCTAATGTCTACTTTCTGCGGTTAATGACATGATTGGACTGTTTCAATTTTTATTTCATGTCAATAGGACTGCCTATTGCAGTTGTCTGTATGAACAAGTGTAGTAGGGTAATGTAACATATTAGCCTGATAAGTTGAAGTCGGAATAGAATAAGGACTTGAACATCTTAAGTTTGATACCTCCATATTATTAGTAGTCACCTTAGTCTAGTTATCCCGTATCAATTTCTGAAATTAGTTGCAGCAAGTAGTGGATACAATTGAACAACTTGAAATAGGTTCAGTAGTATTTTTTCGTGTGAATTTGCTTAAGTTCCAGTTCTGATTGGGGTCTGTTAACGGATCGAGGCTTAACAGCCTATTTTTGAATAACGTGGGCACTAGTCTCTACTGATATGCGACCCCGTCTAGTAGTCCCTCACTTGGGCTGGCGTTAGCCCTAGGTTTAATTGGCCTCTCAGGACCAGGGCTGATTTTAGGCCCAACATTTGGTTTATTGGGGAAATTCCGTCCAGTCTGCCAGTCCCATGTGGATTGGGCTGTTTAGGCCCAAGGCCAGGAAGGCAATTGACTCGATATTGCCTAATTGGTAAGCTGTGTGTACTTTCGCAATAATAGTCAACCAGACTTCTTTCTTTATTTAGAGACAAATCAAAAATAGAAAATCTTATTCATTTTTAGTTTGGCCTTTTAATAAATGATGAGACGAGCCTCGCCACATGGAATACAAATTGCGGGGCCCTCATTAATTGCTTATATCAAAATATTTAGACCTCGGGATGTGCCATTTAGCGAATTTCATGGCTCCCCACACAGTTAATAAACGCGTAGTTGCTTTAGGCACGTATTTTAATAAAATTACCTTCCTAAATACGGGTGCACATTTATGTGACCCAAATCCAAATGTCAACGAAGTCGAAATGTGTTAACAATCGCGGGTGCACTGGTGCGACGTGATTCAATACGCATTTTCACTACGTTGCAATTCTCATAAGATATAAATAAAAGCGATTTATTAATAAAGGGCACATAGGTCAGTACATGTTTTAAAATCAGATAAAATCAATCACAACAGTTGAGCGACCGTGCTAGAACCACGGAACCCGGGAATGCCTAACACCTTCTCCCGGGTTAACAGAATTCCTTACCTGGATTTCTGGTTCGCGAACTGATAACAGAGTCATAATCTCCTCAGGTCGGGATTTAACCGGTGACTTGGGACACCATTAATCTCCTAAGTGGCGACTCTGAAAATTTAATAATAAATCCCGTTCCGATTGTCACTTCAAGTTGGAAATAACTCCCTTTATTATACCCTCTTCTGCGGGTGTAGTAGGAAAAGGAGGTATGACAGATATGTGACAGAAGAGTCAAATAATGAGCCTATGAATACGAGCATAGAATTATTAGATGAAAGATGTGAAACCGCCCTCATCCGATTGGCCGCCCAAAAAACAACGAATCGAGAGATACTACAACCGAAGAGCCAATCTTTGATATTTCGGCATGGGGGACTTGGTACTAAGGAAAGTCACCCTCAACACCCAAAATCCGAACGAAGGGAAATTGGGCTCGAACTAGGAAGGACCATTCCAGATTTTTGAAGTCACCGAAAAAGGATCCTACAAGCTCGGAACAATGAATGGGGAACAACTGCCTAGCAATTGGAATGTATCTCACCTAAAATGATATTACTGCTAAGGTACAACCCTTTTCTATTTCCTTTGTTTTAAACTAACATTTGCAGGTGGATAACAAGAAACAGCGATGGATTTATCGACATGAAGATTTAGGTCTGAAAGCACGCGTTGCACTCTTTTTTCCTTAGACCGGTTTGTCCCAAATGAGTTTTCTAGCGAGGTTCTTAATGAGGCAACAATGGATCGTGCTAACTTAGAATCAAGGCCGACTGCGAATCGGTATCAAAAATTGTGTTTACAGTATCCGAGATTTCTCTACCATCAGCCTCGAATACTGGGGGATTTCGGATGTCAAACTATTCTAGCAAGGAAATTATTTCAAAATGGAAAGGCCTCGATAGGTAGGATTTACTGTAAGGGCCAACAGTCAAAACGAACTGTGCCCACATAGATTGCTCAAGCTCTGACATAAAACATGTACGCATGTATAACTATTTTTGACAAGAATAAAGAGAAGTACTTTCCTTGCAACTATATTATGTCTTGGAAAAAGTTTCTACTTTATTTTGATCTTTCCAGAAAATTGGCCCAAGGGCCAATTATAATCAAAGTTCGGACAATCACTCCCTCACTCGGGGACAGTCGTTCGAAAGCCAACTTCAAAACAGGTTGAGCTATCAAAATATCGGGGATATAAGACCTATCAGGAAACCACGAATTTTAAAGGCCACAACCATACCCACTCGGGGACTGCTATGTTAAGCAAGCCCACTGGGATACCCCCGAACTAAAAGGCTATGCCAGTTTAACACGGTTCGGAGACGTCTGAAATCCGTAACAAAAATAGGCCTTCGAAAAAGAAAAAAATTCTTTCACAACCAGTTCTAAAGGCTTCCCTCGGCAGAATCTTAAACTTAAGATATTTTCGGGAGAAAACTTCGAGAACTTCGAACCTCGATAACGCCTTAACCCAGAAAGGCAATAAAGGCAGGGTTTTGTTTGAAACCTCAAACACAACCTTATTATTTCATACTAAGGCATTCAAACCTTTGCAAATACGAACGATAAAGCAAAGGAAAAAAAATTGAGAGCCGAAAAGGGTAGAAAGCCTTATGTATATATATAAACGATCTTTTTACAAAGGCCAGATCAGCCAAATACAAAAGTTACAATGGCCAAAATGGCCTCGAAAAAGACACAAAAGAAAGAAAGCAAAAATACAAAGGCCTAAGGGCTACTTATACTTCGAGTTCGAGAGATCATTCTCACTCGACTAGAAAGCCTAAGGGCTAACTTATTTAGACTTCGAGTAATTCCTCACTCGATCGTAAAGCCTAAGGGCTACTTTAAATCGAGTTCGAGGAAATCCTCACTCGGGGACTATCGATCCTTACCATCTGAACCTTGGACCTTCGAATACAACATCATAATTTTATGAAAACATCATAGTTTTATGCTAAGTTGTTCTGACCTTTGTATATTCAGAAGACATGGAAGGGAAGAAGTTTTATATATTCATCAAAACCTTTTTACAAGGGAAACACGGCCCGATTGAAATTCTTTACAAAGGCCGAAGCAAAAATTCAAAAAACTATTTAAAAGCCTAAGTGGCCTGGCCATCTCCGCCCTCGGGGTCTTCTTTCTTTCGGATTCACTTAAGCTTCCAGATTCGTCATCATCATCAGGGTAGGCTAATTTCCTAGCTTCAGCTTTGAGCTCCTTAGCGTTCTCGATCTCGATTGTGAGGTCAAAGCCCCGAGCATGGATTTCCTCCAAGGTCTCCCTTCGAGATTGACATTTGGCATGCTCGACGACCCCCTCTACTCGAACCTAAGCGGCCTCGGCAACCTCCTTTGCTCAAATATGAACGGCTTCGGCATCGGCCTGGTAAATACCACCACTGCATCAACTTCAACCTTGGCTGATTTAACTTCAGATTTGGCCGCTTCAAGCTCCGCAACCAGGTTCTCCCGAGTAGAAACTACCGAACCCAACTGGGACTGGAGCCCCTCAATTTTCTTCGCCTGCACCAAGATTTCCTCTTTCATACCTTGGAGCTTGTTTTTAGCCGAGGCCAGTTAGGACTGAGCAGTCTCCTTTTCTGAGGCCAGGCGATCCATTTTCTTCTTCCATCCTTCGGCCTCAGTTTTTAATGCATCTGCTTCTTCACGAAGTTGCCTGATCACGTCAAGCTTTTGTTGGACCTGCGGTTTTCTAACCATTAGCTACCACGCCTGAATCACCGTCACTAACTTCAAAGATTCTTCTTACCTGCTCGCCCAGTCCAGCGTGTTCTTTCTAAGTCGTTTCTAGCACAGCACGGAGGCCTTTAGCTTCCCCTTCTCTTTGCTCGTTGAGAAGCTTGAAGGCATCCTTTTCCTTAGTAAGCCCTCGGATCTCGGTCTCTTTCCGGCTCAGCTCCCCTCGGGCTTGGAGGAAAGCCTCATGATGAAGCACCAAAGTCTATAAACATAAAAAATGGAATTATATAAAGAAGAGAAAAGTCTAAGTACAAAATTTGACATCGATAAGGAAATCTGGGGTTACCCGATTTAGAGCTTATTGGGCTTCGTTGAAAAGACAGGGTGTTTCCACCTCATTCATCTTGGCTTGGTTTTCTTCGGTGACCAAGCATCGGAGATAGCTAGCCACCCCTACGGGGGCAGAAAGAACCCGAGCATCCTCCAGGACCGAGATGATTATTGATCGCTTACGCCGGGGATCAACGCTGGGGTACGGGAACTGATCGATCAATTTAAAGCCCAAGGAATCCTCGTTCGAGCTCTTCCTCGGTACCTCTAAGTCACCCAAACCAGTGACATCTTCCACTCCAACAAAATAGCCATGGAAAGGGTCTTCTGCTTCATGGACCCCTTCACTGTGGCAAGTATCCATCGCCTGAGCATCCTTGATCATCGACTCGGTGAACGAAGGCAACAAGGGTAAATCTCTAATCTCTATCGCCCAAGTGAGTCTTTTGGGGCATCGCCTTCATCTCGGGGGGACTCGAACGTGGTTTCTACACCAGCATCGACCGCCTCATCGATAGCCTTCTCACCTCGAGGTGAAGCATCTTCAACTCTTTCTGGCTCGGGGACTTCTGAATTGCGCAGCGGACTCAACCTTAGGAAGAGTAGGTGCTAATACTTTTACCCAATAGTGGTATCGGGGTCAATTTCCACAGGGAGCTAGAAAGGGAGTTGGATATTTGCTTAGCCTAGAAATGCGTGTTTGCTTCTAATTGATCTTCCATCATTTTTGGGTTTTTATGATTATCAACTACAATTTAACAACTACTAATTATAACTAAATTATGCTAAGATATTAATTCTAGGTTGTATGCAAGATAGAGAAAGGCACTAGGGTCGTGGCATTTACCTAGGTGGTCAACTAACGGGTAGAGATTCCTAATACAAGAATGATGATTATGGGGCTTATGCTATAACCGTTGCACGATTGCACTCACTCTCACACCTCTCGGTAGAAAGAGTGATTTTGCCCAATTGACTCTCTCGAGACCAATTGGGTAGGCCAACAAGCCCAAGCAACTTAGGGTTCAAGTTGGGTAATTACTCTCTCGAGGTTTAACCCGTTAATTGGGACTACCATTCTCATGGGTCCATCCCAATTCCTTGTTGGGTTAATTTTGGAGTCATAGACACTCTTTCTCAAGAAGAGTCAAGACCCACTAAGCTAGACTTAGTGTTTGCAACCACCAAATCCTAGTTAAATCATAAAATTAACCCAAATAGCAAACACCCAACATCATTCAAGCATTAAACAATCACACCCATTAATTGCCCACACTAGGGTTGAGCCACAACCCTAGCTAATGGGTTTAGCTAGACATAATAGCAACAGAAATTGAAGAAGTAGTAGATAAAATCAACATATTAATTAACTAGAATGTTAATCTACAAGAATCCACGATAAAACAAGATGAAAATGCCCAAAATAGGCTAAAACTTGAGTCTCACGAGTGCAGCTGCTATCTGATATCTAATGCTTAACCTAAAAATAATAAAATATTCTATTTATACTAGGCTAGAAAAATTGGACAAAAATACCCCTGCGGGGCTGGCGTGGACCGCGCAGAAATGCAAGCGCGGCCGCGTAGGGGTCTTGGTCCTCGATCATTCACTTCTGGAACTGGGGACGTGGACCGCACAAAGAAGTAGCGAGGCCGCACAGGCTAATGAGCTCGGACCGCACAACACTGAAGCGCGAC
>NW_017683022.1:8112-9019 GCF_001879085.1 Nicotiana attenuata | reverse complement strand
AGTATATGCATGATTTGTAAAAGATATGACATGATAATAGTAATTTTTAGATGAACCGATGACTGTGACGTGGTTTGGGACATTGCAACATCCCTTGCTACGGAATTTTGAGGGTCCTCCTCAAAATTCTACCCCAATTTAATGGGTTGATGCTTCTGGCTGTTGCTTCCGACGATCGACTGAAATTACTTTGGAATTTGAGGGTCCTCCTCAAAATTCTGCCCCAGTTTCCAATTGCGGGGGAAATGAAAATTTTATTGAATTGTGACCGAACCCATAGGGCTTCCTATGTATCCCCTCTTAAACGGGAATCAGGTCAGGCATAGTTCAATTACATCATATAGGGAAAATATAAAGATCACACATAGTAACGCTTGACTGCATCCGAATTGATCGGCTTTGGCCAGACTTCTCCGTCCATTTCTGCAAGTATGAGGGCTCCTCCTGTCAGAACCCGGTGGACCATGTATGGGCCCTGCCAATTGGGAGAGAACTTCCCCTTGGCTTCATCTTGATGTGGAAAAATTTTCTTTAACACCAGCTGCCCCGGTGTGAATTGTCTTTGTTTGACTCTCTTGTTGAAGGCTCTGGACATTCGGTTCTGATAGAGCTGACCATGGCAGACTGCATTCATTCTCTTTTCGTCTGTAAGGGCTAGTTTTTCATAACGACTTTTCACCCACTCTGCATCGTCAAGCTCAGCTTTCTGTATGATCCTTAGGGAAAGAATTTCTACCTCAGCGGGAATGACGGCCTCCGTACCGTAAACCAGCATATAGGGGGTTGCCCCGGTTGATGTGCGGACTGTGGTGCGATACCCCAGTAGAGCAAATGATAACTTCTCGTGCCACTGTTTATGCTTCTCTATCATTTTCCTCAATATCTTCTTGATATTCTTGTTGGCGGC
>NW_017683022.1:0-3813 GCF_001879085.1 Nicotiana attenuata | reverse complement strand
TGGAGACATGAATTCGACCTCATTGTTGCTGGTCGTCTTTGCAGATGACGTTGCTTCAAACTCAAGTGGCACAGACATATCTACCTCAGCGTCCCCGGATGGCTGAATCTGGACTATGATTGGATTAAGAGTAACTATTGGCTTCTTTGGGTCATCACCTTCTGCGATCAACCCGATTAATCCCTCGGGGTCCCAATCGTCCTCAATTTCAATCATGTGAATGCCTCCAACGTTATGTTCTGGTAGAGGGTTATTGCGGACGTTTGGAGCGGGTTCCTTCGCCACAATAATCTTGTTATCAATTAAAGTATGGATCTTGTCTTTCAAGGAACGACATTCATCGATGGTGTGCCCTTTCATGCTAGAGTGGTATGCACAGGATTTGTTTGGGTTAACCCACTGAGAAGGGTTCTCAGGGGTTGCAGCAGGGATGGGGGTGACATAACCAGCAGCTTTGAGTCTCTCGTACAACTGGTCAATAGGTTCAGCAATGGCTGTATAATGTTTTGGAGGTCTGCGATCAAAATTTGGTCGGGGTCTAGGGAAGTTCTGACGTGCAGGAGGTGATTGATAGTGGGATGGTTGAGCATTATAGGTTTGGTAGACATGTGCGGGTTGGGAATATCTGGGCGAAGTAGGCTGATATGTGGGAGGCGGAGGTGATTGATAAGTGGGTGGTGGAGCTTGATAGGAGGGTAAGGGTGCTTGGTAGTTCGGAGTGGGCTGATATGTGAGTGGAGGTGTTGGGTATGTTTGGTATTTGATAGGAGATTTGGTCCTTTGTGCAACCATCATGGCTCCTATGTCCCTTTTCTTGGACACACCACCGGACTGCAAGGCCTTATTTGTAGCTTGCAAGGTCTCGATGTTTGTAACCATACTGCTTTTGATACCCTCTTCAATCCTTTCACCCTGTTTGATAATGTCGGAAAATTTGTGGCTCTCGATCATCATTAGTCGTTCATAGTATTGCGGGTCTTGGGCCCGGACAAAGAATGTGTTCATTTGTTCCTCCTTTAAGGTAGGTCTGACCTTAGCAGCTTCGGACCTCCAGCGAGTAGCATACTCACGAAATGTTTCTGTAGGCTTCTTCTTTAGATTCTAAATATAGAACACATCCGGCGCGTTCTCTGTGTTAAACCTGAACCTGTCCATAAAGTCGGACGCCATGCCTACCCAACTTGACCACTTCTATGGATCTTGGATGATGTACCAAGACAGCGCATCTCCTTTCAAGCTCCTTATGAATAGCTTCATGCGGATTCTCTCGTCTTTCCCTACTCCAACTAGCTTGTCACAATACGTCCTCAAATGGACCCTTGGTCGCCTGTACCATCAAACATCTCGAACTTTGGAGGTTTGTACCCCTCGAGCAGTTCGACATCGGGTTGTATGCAAAGATCTTCATTGTTCAGCCCCTCAATTCCTTTATTTTCTTCAACATCTTGAATCCGGCTAGTCAATTTCTTAAGTTCCTCAGCCAGGTTCCTGATGAGCAAGTCTTTATCATCAGACTCGGGTGTGCTTGAGATGGGTTGGGTGGAGTGTGGCATGGTCTCCATGTAGATGGGGGTGTTATGGTGGGTGTGAAAGTGGTCATTTGTGGAGTTTTGGAGTTCTGGGATGAGTAGCGGAGTGTTATTTGAGAGGTGGCAGGTGTTGCATTGGGTCTTTCGTGGAATAGTGTGAGGAGCGGGGTGATTCTGTTACTTCAGGATGCTTTGAGGTGGTGTAGGGTTCTGAGTATTGAGAAAGGTGATATATGGGGTGCTGAGGGAAAATGACAGGCTTGCCAGATTCCGGACTTGATCGAGCTCTTCCTGGAATTTCAGCAATTTCTGTTCAAGTTGGGATACATTTTCCTTACGAACCTGAGTACCATGAACATTAGTGGCCTCTACCCGTTCAGTTGAGTTCTCCTTTCTTACGTTGTTCATATCTTCTATCTTGCCGTTGTTCTTGTTTTTGACAGGACTAAGATGAGGAATGGGTGGAAGGCCCCTGGATCTCGTGGAATAGGATGATGTTGCCAGAGTGCACGAACTAACCTTTGGCGAGGTGAATAATAAAAACAAAAACAAAAACAAAAGGTAACCAAGTTAGTGAAGATCATAAAGAGTATTGCAGTATTTATTCACATAGTGCGGGAATGTAAATCGTGTCCTGATTTGGGGACCTTTTTATGCCTGAGGTGGTCCTAGCGGCAAATTGATTTGGAGAACTTAGGATGCTATATGCCTCATTTTATTGATAAAAATAGACGAATCCCCAAAATGACACTAAATAAACAGGAAATGAAAATCACTAATGGCCATTGGCCTTATTACATTTTATAAAGCGAAGAGAAAAACTCCTATCTACTTGGTCCCTGTCACGCCCCAAAAGTCGAGGGACATGACCGGCACTCGACCGGGTAGCCCCAGTCAAGTGAACCTGGGTGCCTTTCCTATCCCGCGTGTTACCCCGTGTTTTCATTACTCATTAACCAAAGGAAATAGCCATTTATAATTCAAACACCTTTTTTCGAAATATACATAACAAACATGGTTACATAGCGTGGTCTACAACTTACATAGCCCAACATACAAAATACATATTACATAAGTTCACAACCCACATTTCCTGTCTACGGAGCCTCTAAGGATACAAAGGATGATACAATACTTGCCGGTAACAAGGCTCCGGCTATACCTTACACAAATACCAAAACAAGACTCCGGAATAAAAGCGGCATGAGCCACGCAGGGCCCCAAGAGAAAAGGGGCTCACCAATTCAGCTGTCGGGAAGTGAAGGAATGCTACGGACGGTGGACTGGAGTACCTGCTATAGATCCACCTACAATCATAACACGAATGTAGCGCCCCAGCAAAAGGGACGTCAGTACATTTGAATTGTACCGGTATGCCTGAACGAACTTTACCCTAAGTAAACTCAAACAATACACAAGTCACGTACAGAAATAGAATCAACATTCAAATGCACATGAAAGGAACAACCAATGTCAAACAAGTTTCACAATCTCTCCTTTTTCCTTCCAACATCATTTCATCACATCAATGATTTCACAACTTTCACATATGTTCATTTCAATAGTGATTTCGATCACTTTTCCACCCTTATTACCTCGGCCACCCTTATTACCTCGACCACCCTTATCACCCCGACCCACAATGTATCATTTTGTGTTGCGGCGTGCAACCCGATCCCACCGGAAAATCACATTTCACAAACAACACAACAACAACAACAATTCGCAAAGAACAACAACAACAATTCTCAAGAACTACAACAACAATTCTCAAGGAATAACAACAACAATTCACGAAGAATTTCCATAACCATCAATACCATTTCCATCATATTCAATAACTCATGTGCATTTTATGTCACAACGATATTTTCCCACGCCGAGCCATATATGTTATTACCACAGTTGTTCCAATTGCATCATTTATGATTTCCTTCCATCATTTGTTGCTTAGCTCTTACCCCATAACACTTTCACAATCACACATTTGGTTTATTGCCAATTACTTACACCATTATATCGGGAGACTTAACCACGAACACTCAAATAATACCAATCACAGAATTTCACACATAATCCACGTAGATATCACATACCAAATATTCGTACACCAAACAAGGTGATTTTACAAAGGTTAAAGTTAGCCATACATACCTGGAGCCGAATCCCCTTTTAACTTCTACTTTCAATTCACCAAACAGTCTAGCAACGTCAATCTAGTGCACAAGTTAACACATATATCTTAGCATTGAAGCTCACAATTACCACCCAAACATATTTAGGT
>NW_017683021.1:5240-9024 GCF_001879085.1 Nicotiana attenuata | reverse complement strand
GTCCAACTCCCTAGTTGATGCCAGCATAACCTGATGACTTTCCAGCATAGGGTCCCACACCCTAGTTGATGCCAGCATAACCTGATGACTTTCCAACATAGGGTCGCACTTCCCAAGTTGATGCCAGCATAGCCGATGATTTTCCAACATAGAGTCCAACTCCCTAGTTGATGCCAGCATAACCTGATGACTTTCGAGCATAGGGTCTCACACCCTAGTTGATGCCAGCATAACCTGATGACTTTTCAACATAGGGTCCTACTCCCTAGTTGATGCCAGCATAACCTGATGACTTTCCAGCACAAGGTCCCACTCCCTAGTTGATGCCATCATAACCTGACAACTTTCCAATATAGGGTCCCACTCCCTAGTTAATGCCAGCATAACTTGATGAATCTCAAACATAGGGTCCCACTCCCTAGTTAATGCCAGCATAACCTGATCACTTTCCAACATAGGGTACCACTTCCCAGTTGATGCCAGCATAACCTGATGACTTTTCAACATAGGGTCGTACTCCCTAGTTGATGAAAGCATAACCTGATGATTTTCCAACATAGGGTCCTACTCCCTAGTTGACGCCAGCATAACCTGATGACTTTCCAGCATAGGGTCCCACTCCCTAGTTGATGCCAGCATAACCTGATGACTTTCCAACATAGGGTCCCACTCCCTAGTTGATGCCAGCATAACCTGATGACTTTCCAACATAGGGTCCCACTCCCTAGTTGATGCCAGCATAACCTGATGACTTTCCAGCATAGAGTCCCACTCCCTAGTTGATGCCAGCATAACTCGATGATTTTCCAGCATAGAGTCGCACTCCCTAGTTGATGCCAGCATAACCTGATGACTTTCCAGCATAGAGTCCCACTCCCTAGTTGATGCCAGCATAACTCGATGATTTTCCAGCATAGAGTCGCACTCCCTAGTTGATGCCAGCATAACCTGATGACTTTCCAGCATAGAGTCCCACTCCCTAGTTGATGCCAGCATAACTCGATGATTTTCCAGCATAGAGTCGCACTCCCTAGTTGATGCCAGCATAACCTGATGACTTTCCAGCATAGAGTCCCACTCCCTAGTTGATGCCAGCATAACTCGATGATTTTCCAGCATAGAGTCGCACTCCCTAGTTGATGCCAGCATAACCTGATGACTTTCCAGCATAGAGTCCCACTCCCTAGTTGATGCCAGCATAACTCGATGATTTTCCAGCATAGAGTCGCACTCCCTAGTTGATGCCAGCATAACCTGATGACTTTCCAGCATAGAGTCCCACTCCCTAGTTGATGCCAGCATAACTCGATGATTTTCCAGCATAGAGTCGCACTCCCTAGTTGATGCCAGCATAACCTGATGACTTTCCAGCATAGAGTCCCACTCCCTAGTTGATGCCAGCATAACTCGATGATTTTCCAGCATAGAGTCGCACTCCCTAGTTGATGCCAGCATAACCTGATGACTTTCCAGCATAGAGTCCCACTCCCTAGTTGATGCCAGCATAACTCGATGATTTTCCAGCATAGAGTCGCACTCCCTAGTTGATGCCAGCATAACCTGATGACTTTCCAGCATAGAGTCCCACTCCCTAGTTGATGCCAGCATAACTCGATGATTTTCCAGCATAGAGTCGCACTCCCTAGTTGATGCCAGCATAACCTGATGACTTTCCAGCATAGAGTCCCACTCCCTAGTTGATGCCAGCATAACTCGATGATTTTCCAGCATAGAGTCGCACTCCCTAGTTGATGCCAGCATAACCTGATGACTTTCCAGCATAGAGTCCCACTCCCTAGTTGATGCCAGCATAACTCGATGATTTTCCAGCATAGAGTCGCACTCCCTAGTTGATGCCAGCATAACCTGATGACTTTCCAGCATAGAGTCCCACTCCCTAGTTGATGCCAGCATAACTCGATGATTTTCCAGCATAGAGTCGCACTCCCTAGTTGATGCCAGCATAACCTGATGACTTTCCAGCATAGAGTCCCACTCCCTAGTTGATGCCAGCATAACTCGATGATTTTCCAGCATAGAGTCGCACTCCCTAGTTGATGCCAGCATAACCTGATGACTTTCCAGCATAGAGTCCCACTCCCTAGTTGATGCCAGCATAACTCGATGATTTTCCAGCATAGAGTCGCACTCCCTAGTTGATGCCAGCATAACCTGATGACTTTCCAGCATAGAGTCCCACTCCCTAGTTGATGCCAGCATAACTCGATGATTTTCCAGCATAGAGTCGCACTCCCTAGTTGATGCCAGCATAACCTGATGACTTTCCAGCATAGAGTCCCACTCCCTAGTTGATGCCAGCATAACTCGATGATTTTCCAGCATAGAGTCGCACTCCCTAGTTGATGCCAGCATAACCTGATGACTTTCCAGCATAGAGTCCCACTCCCTAGTTGATGCCAGCATAACTCGATGATTTTCCAGCATAGAGTCGCACTCCCTAGTTGATGCCAGCATAACCTGATGACTTTCCAGCATAGAGTCCCACTCCCTAGTTGATGCCAGCATAACTCGATGATTTTCCAGCATAGAGTCGCACTCCCTAGTTGATGCCAGCATAACCTGATGACTTTCCAGCATAGAGTCCCACTCCCTAGTTGATGCCAGCATAACTCGATGATTTTCCAGCATAGAGTCGCACTCCCTAGTTGATGCCAGCATAACCTGATGACTTTCCAGCATAGAGTCCCACTCCCTAGTTGATGCCAGCATAACTCGATGATTTTCCAGCATAGAGTCGCACTCCCTAGTTGATGCCAGCATAACCTGATGACTTTCCAGCATAGAGTCCCACTCCCTAGTTGATGCCAGCATAACTCGATGATTTTCCAGCATAGAGTCGCACTCCCTAGTTGATGCCAGCATAACCTGATGACTTTCCAGCATAGAGTCCCACTCCCTAGTTGATGCCAGCATAACTCGATGATTTTCCAGCATAGAGTCGCACTCCCTAGTTGATGCCAGCATAACCTGATGACTTTCCAGCATAGAGTCCCACTCCCTAGTTGATGCCAGCATAACTCGATGATTTTCCAGCATAGAGTCGCACTCCCTAGTTGATGCCAGCATAACCTGATGACTTTCCAGCATAGAGTCCCACTCCCTAGTTGATGCCAGCATAACTTGATGACTTTCCAGCATAGGGTCCCACTCCCTAGTTGATGCCAGCATAACCTGATGACTTTCCAGCATAGGGTCCAACTCCATAGTTGATGCCAGTATAACCTGATGACATTCCAGCATAGGGTCCCACTTCCTAGTTGATGCCAGCATAACCTGATGACTTTCCAACATAGGGTCGCACTTCCCAAGTTGATGCCAGCATAGCCGATGATTTTCCAACATAGGGTCCCACTCCTCAATTGATGCCAGCATAACCAGATGACTTTCCAACATAGGGTCCCACTCCCTAGTTGATGCCAGCGTAAACTGATGACTTTCCAACATAGAGTCTAACTTCCTAGTTGATGCCAACATAACCTGATGACTTTCCAGCATAGGTTCCCACACCCTAGTTGATCCCAGCGTAACCTGATGACTTTTCAACATAGGGTCGTACTCCCTAGTTGATGAAAGCATAACCTGATGATTTTCCAACATAGGGTCCTACTCCCTAGATGACGCTAGCATAACCTGATGACTTTCCAGCATAGGGTCCCACTCCCTAGTTGATGCCAGTATAAACTGATGACATTCTAGCATAGGGTCCCACTCCCTAGTTGATGCCATCATAACCTGATGACTTTCCAACATAGGGTCCCACTCC
>NW_017683021.1:0-347 GCF_001879085.1 Nicotiana attenuata | reverse complement strand
GTGATTGCCAGCATAACCTGATGACTTTGCAACATAGGGTCCCACTCCCTAGTTGATCCCACCATAACCTGATGACTTTCCAGCATAGGGTCCCACTCCCTAGTTGATGCTAGCATAACATGATGACTTTCCAACATAGGTCCCCACTCCCTAGTTGATGCCAGCATAACCTGATGACTTTCTAGCATCGGGTCCCACTCCCTAGTTGATGCCAGTATAAACTGATGACATTCTAGCATAGGGTCCCACTCCCTAGTTGATGCCATCATAACCTGATGACTTTCCAACATAGGGTCCCACTCCCTAGTTAATGCCAGCATAACTTGATGACTTTCCAGCATAGGGTT
>NW_017683020.1:0-9024 GCF_001879085.1 Nicotiana attenuata | reverse complement strand
CTTGGATTGTGAGTATACCTTGACA
Source organism: Nicotiana attenuata (assembly GCF_001879085.1). Classification (NCBI taxonomy): domain Eukaryota; kingdom Viridiplantae; phylum Streptophyta; class Magnoliopsida; order Solanales; family Solanaceae; genus Nicotiana; species Nicotiana attenuata. The sequence goes on along the minus strand of NW_017683020.1, from coordinate 8,999 downwards.
ATTTACAAACCGCAAAGGCAATATCTGGCCTAGTACAATGCATAACATACATTAAACTACCAATTCCACTACCATAGTCTAATTGACTAACAGATCTTCCGGGGTTCTCAACCATCTTGCTAGAAACATCAAACGGAGTATTAAATTCTTTAATACCCAAATGATTAAATTTGGAAAGAACCTTGTCAATATAATGAGACTGACATAAGGCAAAACCCCCACTATGTCTTTTAACTTTAACACCTAAGATAGTATCAACTTCTCCCAAATCTTTCATTTTAAATTGAGAAGTTAAATACTTCTTAGTTTCATTAATGCCTTGCATGTTAGTTCCTATGATTAGCATGTCATCAACATAAAGACATACTATCACTCCATAGTCCTTTGTGAATTTGGAATAAATGCATTTATCTGCTCCGTTATGTTTAAAACCATTTGATAATATAACACTATCAAATTTTTCATGCCATTGTTTTGGAGCTTGTTTTAATCCATACAAGGACTTAACTAATTTACAAACTTTCTTCTCATTTCCAGGAAGCACAAACCCTTCGGGTTGCTCCATATAAACTTCTTCATCAAGATCACCATTTAAGAATGCCGTCTTAACATCCATTTGATGGACATTTATATTATATATTGATGCCAAAGCAAATAATACTCTTATTGGGGTAATCCTGGCCACAGGAGNCATGGACTATGTCGGAAAATGCCACAAGTTGCGTGGCAAGGTACATCGGATTATGTTATAGCAGAGTGTGTTGCATTCCAAAGGCCAGCGGACGGCTGGGAAGGATTGCTTTTCTTAATTGGGCCTTCGTGGCGGATGTCAGTGCAGAGGTTCTACCATTGATTTAGTTCCGGTATTGAGGGACTTTTTCGGATGCGTTTCTTGTGGCCGGGCATGTCGCCGGGTGAGATTGTGGATTTCGGTATTTATTTGGTGCCGGGCACCGTATTGTACGGCTCTGGCAGGAGTCATAGTAGTAGAAGGAGCAGCTTCAGGCTTCCTGGTATTGAGTTCGTTGGCAGGCCAATGTGGCTACGTATTTAGCTTGAGTTAGCTTGGTTAGCCCCGAGCTGTATTGCTGAGGGATAGGTTGATTCGATTGTTCTTGAACTGGTTGGTGATTTGGGAAGATCTATGAGTTGTTTCTTTTTCTGTGCGGTGAGGCGTTATGATTTTCGGACTGTGGGCACATATAGTGCGGTGCTATCGAGATTCAGAGTGGAAGTTGAAGGGGGGACCTCAGTTGTGTTTGAGTTTTGTAGCTTACAACGCTATATGTAGATACCATTATGCACTCAGTATGCTTACGACCGATACTCGGTATTTTGTTATAATGAACAAATTTGGTTCGATGTGCATCTCCCTATGTGAGATATTTGTGTGGATCGCGTGGCACGCCGCCACGGGTATGTTATCTGGATCGGGTTGCACGCCGCAACAGTGTGATGTTCAGAATAGTTTTCCATATGTTACCTTATATACCTTGCTTCCTGGTTTCTGAGGAAAGTCCGTATTGGGTGTTGCTCGGCGAATAGCGCGTCGGTTGTGTCCTTTCAGGATTGAATGGTGTATATTACTTGCTTCACCGTTGGGGGTAATGAATTGCTTTGGTTTCAGACATCAAATTGTGTGTAGCTGTCGGATTTTGATCACAGTGTATTGAGGTGCTTCATGTGTAGCAGTGTTTGGATATGATCGCGCATCGTAGCGAGGCTACGTGGAGTTATGACCCTTCGAGGTAGATTCAGGCATTCTATTTCTATGATGTGAGATGGGGTCTTAGCCTTGTGTTGTGATGGTACTGATGAGCTTGAGGTACAGCTCTTTCGTTTGAGTCAATTGTCATGATTGGAGTATGTTCAGACCGTTTCTTGTTGGTGCGTGTATTATGCAAGTCGTGGCGTAGGCCTGTATTGAGGTGTCATAGCACCAGAGTGATGTGTTGGATTCGAGGTGATCGTTGGAGTCATTAATGAATACGAACAGATTTGATTTCAGCTTGTTAGAAGGATAATATCGAGGTTTGGCCCGAAAATCTGTTGTGATATTAGTCAAAAGGGAAACGGTTTCATGAATGGTTGATATGAGAAATGATTACGGTTTATAGCGTGTTTCATTTATCATTGGCAGTATAGGAAACTGTGGGAATAAGGTTTTAGCTAATGAGAGGTTTTCTGCCGGTATTTGGTTGTTATGGGCAACTACTGTGAATAGAAGTTATTGTTTCGAGTGTTTGGGTTATGTAGTACATCATATGATTTCACCGAGGTTGCAGGTATGGGTTATTACAGTTGGTTCGGGCCTATTCTGAGTATAGATGTGAGGTCTTGATCTTGTGTATGATTTCGGAAAGTGCAATGTGATTCTACGTTTTATGGTCTAGATGGACTGTGAAATTTCAACTATGTTGTATTGTCGGACCTATGTAAGATAGGGTGACGTGGGATCATCCCGGGTATATGCTTGGTAAAGTTATTCAGCTGTTGGTTAGCTTTTAGAACAACTCTGGATACGCTCGAGGACGAGCGTTTGCTTAAGTTGGGGAGGATGTAACGACCCGACCCGTCGTATCAGGTATTACCGCCCCGTTTTTCTCATTTATTGCTTCTTCATGTTTCATTATCAGCAACGAGTGAGTTAGAGTTGAATTGAATTGGTTTGGATAGGAAATGAGACACTTAGTCTCTTTAAGGAAGGCTTAAATTGGAAAAGTCAACCGGACGTTGACTTATGAGTTTGAAGGTTCGGATGTGATTTCCGATGATTCGGTTAGCTTTGGGAGATGATTTGTGACTTGGGAGCGTGATCTGAATTGGTTTTGGAGGTCCGGTGTAGAATTAGGCTTGAATTGGCGAAGTTAGCATTTTGGCGAAATCCGATTGATATGTGAGATTTTGATCCGAGGGTCGGAATGGAATTCCGAGAGTTGCAGTAGCTTCGTTAGGTGATTTTGGATATGTCTGCAAATTTTCAGGTCAGTCGGACGTCTGGTTGGGTTTTTGATCGAATGCGAGTTTCGAAAGTTTTTTAAAGAACTTAGGCTTGAATCCGATGAGAATCGATAATTTTAGTGTTGTTTGATGTGTTTTGATGATTGGAATAAGTTTGGATAATGTTTTAAGTCATGTTGGTGCTTTTGGTTGAGGTCCCGGGGGGCCTCGGGATGATTTCGGATGGCTAACGGGGAGTTTTTGGAATTTCATACAGCTGAAGGCATGTTGTTTCTGGTATTCTCGCTTCTGCGGGTCTTGGACCGTAGAAGCGGAGCCGCTTAAGCGGAGCTGTGATCGCAGAAGCGGTCCTTGAGGGCTTGGCAATTTCCGCAGAAGCGGGAGCAGGTGGTGACCGCAGAAGCGGTCCTGAGGATTTTAAGTTAGATCGCAGAAGCGGTTATTTTGCACAGAAGCGGGAGCCGCAGGTGCGGTATCGCAACCGCAGAAGCGAAACCTGGCTGAGTTTAAGTGAACAGTGTTTTCACGATTTTGAAAGAGAAGAAACATTTTGGACTTCGGACTAAGGAGATTTTGGGCGATTTTTGAAGAGGGTTTCGAGGGCTATCATCAGGTATGGATTCTTAGACTTAGATTATGATATTATGGTGTAAAATCATGGATTAACACTGAAAATCCAAGGAATTAAAGGTTAAAAATGGAAGTTAGGGTTTGAGAAAATTATGATGTAAAAATGGAATTTGGAGGGTCAAACGAACTCCGATTTTGGTAAATTTTATATGTATGGACTCGTGGCGAGACGAGGAATCCGGTGATGTGAATTTTGTAATTTTTCGAGAAGCGGGCCCGGGGCTCGGGTTTGGCTAGTTTCGAGATTCTTGCTAATTTTCGATTGTTTTCGATTGGGTATTGTTCCCTTAGCATATTGTGATGTATTCGCTCTGGTTTTGGTTAGATTCGATGCGCGTGGAGGCCGATTGAGGGGCAAAGGCGTCGCGAGCTAGGGATTTCACCGGTCCGAGGTGAGTAATACTTGTAAATGATATCCTGAGGGTTTGAAATCCCGGATTTGCACATCATAGTGCTGTATTGTGGTGACTTGCACGCCAGGTATGAGCGTGGGGTAGAGCACCGTTAGGGATTGTGACTTAGTCCGTCCCGGTTGTTGGTTTTATTGCGTAATTGACTGAAACTACTTGTTATCATCATTATTTGGTTTGATTGCTATATTTGGGCTTCGTGCCAATTGTTTGAATCCTTAAGGGATTGATATCACTGTTTTTGCATTACTTTGCATATTATTTTATCACAGTCCAAGGTTTAAAATACTGTTTCGCAAACTCAGCTATCTTTCTAAGATTTGAAAACCTAAATGATATTTTACTGACGTTTTGAGTTGAGACTGTTATTTTACTATTGCCCAAGGGGCTTATGTGCATTTCTGGACTGAGGATGGATCGGGTTGCGCGCCGCAGCGGTGTGATATTGATATTGCGCTTGGGCTGTAGGAGCCCCTCCGGAGTCTGAACCCCCACAGTGAGCACGGGTACCCAAATGGATCGGGCTGCGCGCCGCAGCAGTCATATGCATTGCATTGCATTCATGCATTGATTCCTGTTTGTACTACGTGTCATGACATTTAGCACTCTCATATCATTGGCATCCATGCTATTGCTTGTACTGTTTACCAGACGCCCTGGTGTTAACTGTTTGTGGAGTGCTGTGCCCGAGGGGCTGTCTTATGTGCGGACTTGCACTATCTGATTACGCGTTCATTTGCTTGACTGTTGGAAAAGGATGTTTTCAAAAGAGGTTTTAAACTGAGCCAGATATTTTCTAAAGGATTTTCACGGTTTTACTTTCTCAAAGAGTGGTACTGTCCTATATAGCATGATGGATTGCTCTTACGTGATTTCTTGCCTCTCAGTTCTTATTTACTCTTATTACTCACTGAGTTGGAAGTACTCACTTTAGTCCCTGCACCTCGGGTGCAGTTGCAGGTATTGTTCACCCGATAACGGGTTATTAGTTGATTGAAGGTATGGCTATTGTAGCTGAGTAAGGTGACCGCCATCGTTCGCGGCACCGGATGTTGTCTTTTGATTTCCAGAATTTTTCCTTATATATTATTATTGGCCCTGTAGTTGTGTTCACGTTTCTTTAGATGCTCGTGACTTGTGACACCCCGGTCGGGTTGTGTTGGGTTGTACATACTGGTTATTATTGTCGTTAAGCTATATTTATCTATACATTCATGTTTAATAATTGTTAAAGAAACGAATTGGGTTAGTTGGCTGGCCTTGTCTTCACGAGAGGCGCCATCACGACCGGGTATGGAAATTGGGTCGTGACAGCAACAATATCCGAAGAAGAAGCTTGTTGTTGTTCAACATTATTTACCCTCTTCTGTCTAGCATTTTCTTCATTTTTCTGTCTCTTACGAAATCGACAATCTCTCTTAAATGACCCATTTTTCCGCAAGTATAACATGGACCTTTCTTAATGTTAGAAGAATTTTCCTTTGGAGCAGCCTCAAACTTTCTCTTCTTTCCAGCCTTGTTTTCAGATTTTCCTGAGTTGTTTGCCTTACTAGACTCAACATAATTCACCTTTGAACTAGTTTCCGCAGCATATTTATTTTCACATTTTCGTGACTCTTCTTCAATCCGAATATGCTTTGTCAATTGGTCCACATTAAAGTCTTCGGAAGAATGTAATAATTTCTTCCTATAGTCATTCCAAGTGGCTGGTAATTTTGCAAGTATAGCAGCCACTTGAAGAGATTCAGAAACATCGACTTTAAAATCTTTGAGTCTAGATATCAAAACCAGCAACTCATCAACCTGTTCCATGACAGATTTCCCATCTATCATTTGAAATTCAAAAAATTTCATTCCAAGGAATCTGTCCGTTCCTTGCTTCAAAGCAGTATATTTCTGTTCCAAGGCTTTCCAGATTTCTTGTGGTGATTTGTGAGGACGGAACAAATCATATAAACGATCAGAAAGTGAGTTTAAAATGAAACCTCTACAGCGCACCTCATCATCTTCACGTTTTTTGCGTGCCGCCTTAATTTCGTCAGAATCTTCAGCAGTAGGTTCTGGCATTGCAGTAAGATCAGAACTCAGCAGATATGCTATTCCCAACTCCGTGAGAAAGAACAGCAATTTGTCTTTCCAGCGGGTGAAATTTGAGCCATCAAATCGATCCAGTTTGAACACTTTGAACATCTTGTTGAAACCAGAATCACTACCAGAAGCCTCCATTGCAGTGTTGTTAAATTCCTTAAGATTGTTAGAAAATATAACAGAATATAGGGACGAAATAATTAGGCTTTGATAGTGTAGTCACTGTCCTTAAGGAATTTAAGCTTCCCAATTTCGTTGCTGTAGGGATTATGGCAGAATTCCTCCAGGATTTTACAAAGCCTCTGAAATTCGAGCACCAGCAATTAACTCGAATTTCCACTTGAACAAATTTGGTGAATTGAAGATAGCAGAAAAGAAGAAGATACTTTGTTACTTTTCTGGTGATTTTTGTTTTGGAGAAGAAAAGGGTATTTATAAACCCTTTAGGTGTCTGTTAGGACTAACAGACTCAACCTTTGCCAATAGGCACCTTTTAATACCAAAAGTCACCTTTTTTCAAACCCTTTAGGTGTCTGTTAGGACTAACAGACTCAACCTTTGCTAATAGGCACCTTTTAAAACAAAAATCACCTCTTTTTAAAATTAAAACATTTTTTTATTAATTAATAAAATTAATAGATGACTAAAAGAAATAAATTTCGGGCTCTTTAATTGGCGCAAAGCCCCAAGTGCCCGAGTGCCCAATCTTGACTATTAATAATATAGCCAAATTCTAGTTCCCTCCAAAACATCTTTAAATTATTCAAATCATGTAAGACAAAGAACTGCTTTTAAACACTTCTTCCTTTCTTTCTTTTTCCAATGAGGGACAAAGCAACATCTTCTCAAATACTCCCATCAAAACACTAACTAATATAATAATCCCCCACTTAGTTAGTGATTGATGTTTTTTATAAGATTCATGCGTATAGTAGGTATCTTTCGATTTAAACCTACTACTTGTATAAACTATTCAAGACCTTGTCGAAATTGATGGTTAGATTAAGTTCTATTAAACCACAATTCCTATTTGACAAGGCGGAAAAGCTTTATACACATAAATCGTACCAACTTCACAATTTGTTCACCGTGAGTTTTAGCACCCAATTATGGCCTTGTGCTACTTCCTGAATTCATAAACACTTATCAAGTTTTGTATCCCAAACTTTGATCGAAGCGGCACCACTTCTTGTGTTTACATAGGTGAAGATTTAACCAAATCCTTAACACGGACTTCTTTAGTTCCTAAACCGAACTCTGCTTCTTCACTAAGAGTATTTTTTATACTCATCCTCCTTTTCTTGGTACTAATTTCCAGTACCTGCTATCCGTCACAACTATAACTTGTTGTTACCTTTTAAACCTTTAATATTGTTGAACAATAAGAAAGGTAAGGTTCCCGTTACTAGTGACAAATTTAAATTACCTTAGACCCATAGCACTTGTTGTGCTTATTATCATATCCCTCGCGAGTCCTTTAGTGAATGGGTCAGCAAGGTTGTCTTTAGACTTGATGTACACAACAGTAATAATTCCATCCGAAATTAATTGTTTTATGTACTCATGTCTTAAAGCAATATGTCTAGATTTTCCATTGTATATTTTGCTAAATGCCTTAGACATAGTTGCTTCACTATCACAGTGCAAGAGAACAGCTGGCATTGATTGTGGCCACAACTTTATATCTAACAACAGATTTCTCAGCCATTCTGCTTCTCTTCCTGCAGCTACTAAAGCAATAAACTCAGATTCCATTGTGGAATGAGTAATACACGTCTGTTTCTTAGAAGCCCATGAAATTGCCCCTCCACCTAAAGTGAATATCCACTCAGACGTTGACTTGTTATCACCAACACTAGTTATCCAACTAGCATCACAATATCCTTCTAACACTGAAGGAAATCTGTTATAATACAAGGCAAAAGTTTTTGTCTTTTTCATATAACCAAGTACCCTCACTATACCTTTTCAGTGATCACCACTTGGATTGTGAGTATACCTTGACAATTTACAAACCGCAAAGGCAATATCTGGCCTAGTACAATGCATAGCATACATTAAACTACCAATTGCACTAGCATAGTCTAATTGACTAACAGATTGTCACGACCCCAATCCCGGTCGTGATGGCGCCCAACACAATGCTAGGCAAGCCCGACCATTTGAACACTCTCCACCTAGGTACGAAACACATTACCAAATAAAAGAGTTAAATTACCAGTTAAGCTTGATTCTAATATGTGATAATAGCTAAATCCGTGCGGAGAAACCATTGCAAGTACCGAAAACAACACCCAAGGATCTGGTGTCACGAGTCTAGAGCCTCTACATACAACCGAGTAGTAACCTATACATGTAAAGGTCTAAAATGCGGAAACAAAGGGGGTAAGGGGAGGAATCGGGTCCTGCGGACGCCATGCAGCTACCTCGATAACTCCGGTATCAAATCTAAGCAACAACAAAGCACTCTACGGAGCCTCCTGGATACCGGTATATGCACACATGGTGCAGGGAGTAAAGTGAGTACTCCGACTCAGTGAATAACAGAAATAAATAACGACTGAAAATAAGAAAACTCGTAAAAACACTACACAGTTCTATATCGAAATCAAATGCAGTAAACAACAGCTAAGTGAGGAAAACAGGTGAATATCCCTCAAACCAGTACACAACTCACTTACTCCTCTCAAAGTCCGGTAATTTACTTACACTGCTACGGCGTGCAGCCCGATCCAATAATAATAGTCGACTGCGCTCACTGGGGGTGTGCAGACTTCCTACAGCCCAAGCGCTATAATACTGCGGCGTGCAGTCCGATCCATATAATATATCACTGCGGCGTGCAGTCCGATCCATATATGTATATATGTATTTCGCTGCGGCGTGCAGCCCGATCCGGTATATATATCA
>NW_017683019.1:8132-9025 GCF_001879085.1 Nicotiana attenuata | reverse complement strand
CTACTATGTCCCAAATACCCCCCCCCTAACCCCCCTCACCACTCCTCTCCTCAACCCCCCCCTCCTCCAGAGACCCCAAATAAACCGCCGGCCCACCGCCCTCCGCCCTGAGCCACCGCACACCTCCGTCCCTCCGTCGTCCGCCGCCGGCCGGAAATCGTCGCCGCCGGCGGCGATGCTCCGATCAACCCCAAAAATACACCACCAAACTCGTCTTCCTCTCCTCTTTCCAACCCCCATAACCATTCCCCTCGAATCGTAGCCATATGCCTCGAATATTAGATTAAAATTTCCGGCCAAAACACAACCTTGTCCAAACCGGCCCAAATTCACACCCCACAGTCTCCATGACCTCCCCATCATTAATCCCTAACCAAAACCTTTCGAATCTCGCCATAACTTCTCGAATTTCAAATCTTAGAACCGGCAGAACCCTAGCTCAAAATTTTAGGGATTTTTGACCGTAATTTCCCTAATCATGTGGGTTCTTGTGAAAACACATGATTAGGGATGTTACGTGTCAAGAATCCTGGAGGATTCAAGCAACAGTGCCTAGCCGAGTTCCTAATTCTATTAGGTATTCTGTTTTTTTTTCCCTTCTTTTAATTCTGATTTTGTTCTTGTTTCTTTGTTTTCTGTTTTGTTTATTTTTTTTTGATTCAATATGTGCTCTAGCAATTTTAATAGTTAGTGTATGTATTTGATTTTCAACGCATGATTTTAGCCTTTAATTCAATAGTTCGATTCTTGAACGTGTTTTAGCCTGTTGCGATAAGTCTTTGCAATTCAATTTTGTTTCATTTAATCTTAGTTAATTGTTGTTTCAACCCTGTTCGGATACTGTTTTGTTTGATTAAATCAATGGCTTGATTAAATCTTAGTTTAATTCAGTA
>NW_017683019.1:0-4086 GCF_001879085.1 Nicotiana attenuata | reverse complement strand
CTTTAATATTAACGTTTCTGGTGCTGGAATCAAAAACAGCGTTTAGTTTTGGCAAGTTTGTTGTTTGAATTTGAATGTCTCACTTCAGTTGGTAGTCACACTAGTTTCAGCATAGTTTTTAAATTGGTGAAGTAATATGGCAGTTTAGGCACAATCTGGACATAGGAATTTGATTTTAATAAATAGCTCTTGTTGATTTGAAATATAACTACATTGTTTCATTGTTGCAAAAACGTGAAGTACAGTATGAATTTGGCCCATTGATTATGCAATCTATTAAGCTCTTTTGGTTCAGGCCCGCCAGAATCACGGGTTAATGACCTGTTGACAATTTAATTGGGCCTCAGCACGTTTAAGGTGAGGTCCAGGTCTAGTTGGGATTTGTTTCAAATTTAGGCCTGGGCCAGAAGTTCACAGCCCAAATGCTAGACGCTAAAAGTCTATTAAAATTACATTAGGAGTATGGAAATTAATTCACAAATATAAATTTGGGTTTCAAATTAGGTGGCGGGTTCAAATTAAGAGGGTCTTCCCTTTTGTTTGAATTCGGACTTGAATTTGAGGCCCGAATTTATAAATGCGAATTAATTAGGGCCCTCTTAGAGACAATACTGTAATAGAAAATCATAGTTTCTTTTAGGATGGCCTTTAAATAAAACATGAGACGAGCCTCGCCGCACAAAACATATAAATCGCGGGGCCCTCATTAAATGCTTTATTAAAATATATTTAGAAATTCGGGACATGCCATTTAGCGAATTTTCATGGCTTCCCGCAAAGTTAATAAGACGCTAGCCGCTTTAAGCGCGCTTTTAATAATTTTACCTTCCTAAACTCGGGTGCGCATTTCATGCAACCCAAACCCAAATCCTAAAACGTTGAATAAGAGGTGTTGAGGATCCGGGTGCATTTCATGTGACGTGATCCAAAAACACGCTCTTAAACGGCGTTCACTTTCGTAAAAAATAAACTAAAAACGGTAAATAATTTTAAAAATTGCACTATAGGATTGAACATGTATAAAACTAGATTTTAGCCATTTATAATAATTTAAGCGACCGTGCTAGAACCACGGGATCCGGGGGTGCCTAACACCTTCCCTCGGGTCAACAGAATTCCTTATTCAGAATTTCTGGTTCGCAGACTCCAATTGGGAAGTCGAAATTTTCCTCGATTTGGGATTTAAATTAAATCGGTGACTTGGGACACCAAAAGCCAATCCTATCCCAAGTGGCGACTCTAAAAATCAATAAATAATCCCATTTCGAATAATGTCACTTTAAATGGAAAAACTCCCTTATGCATTATCCTTCGGGGTAGGTGTGTAAAAAAGGAGGTGTGACAGGTCTGGCGACTCTGCTGGGGACACGAACCCAGAATTTCGATTCAGGGTTCAAGAATTCGAGCTTAGTACAATTGTTATATTTGGCTTTATCTGATTTTTCTACATGTTCCATGCTATATGTGCTAAATGTTTTACCGCTTTGATATTTGTTGAAATTGTATATATAAACTGTCGCGAATCCCTTCCTCTTTCTGAGTCTTCTACATCATGGAGAAGGGTGCACTTCGTGTAGCTTCTCTTTTGTTTAGAGTCTTTTCCCATTTAGAACGAGGTTGGATAAGTTGCAAAGCCGGCGGAGCTTCTGTATCCCCGGTACGCTGCCTCCCCCTCGGCCCGAGTTGTCCGCTCGGGTAAGCCAGGTCTAGACCAATAAACCTAGGGTTAAACCTAGAAGAACAAAAACTCATGCCGGATCCCTAGTAGGACGTTTGTTTGCATCATGTGCATTTGACTTAGGGGACTCAACACAGGGGTTGGGTCCGTCTAGGACAGGTGACCTGAAATGAATTGACCATCCTGATGTATCTTACGTGCTACTTGCGCATTTATTTGCTCGGCTTTGCATGTTGACTGGCTTGTCTAAATAAGTGAAAATTGAGGAAATAAGCAGTGTTAGGACTAAGTGAGGGTGACCATTTGTTTTGAAAAACCCCAATGCCCAAATAGTACCGAAATGCTGCCGGATTTGTGAAAAATGAAAAAAAAAAAGAGAAAAAGGAAAATATTTGAAAAAAAAGGGAAGGAAGAAAATTGTTGTTCAAAAAAAAAAATACATTTTTTGATTTTGGCAAAGCTGCCCGAACTACGCCGGTTTGATTCTCACCGGATGTGAGATACGTAGGCAACCTTCATCGGGTCCAACCCTTCCTTTTTCAAAAATAACCAAAAAATGCCAATTTTGTGTCATAAATAAGTCGGGTGATGCCATTCCTGTTTAAATAAGCCAAATGTCTCCAAAAGGACGCCGGAAGGCCGTTTTGCAAGAATAGCCACCTTGAGTCATTTTTAAATGGTTTGCGGGCACAGCCTTAAAATCTTCCTCCCAGAAGTGCTGAAAGGCCGTATTTGCAAATCCAAGTCCTTATTTTCTGAATAAAGAATTTTGCACAAATAGCCATTTTTCAAAATAAATCATTAAGTTCCCCTAAATAATGTGCAGGATGAATTCAAGTGACATCGAAACCTTCTCAGTCCTGAGCGAGATCCCTTTGAAACTCCATATGTGGTGGCATGACTTGGGAAAAGGAAGCAGAGATACTGTGGTTAAAATCCTGGGCGGTCTTGTAGATTTATTGAAAATCAGACCAAGGAAGGATGTCATTGAGGCACTGATTCCATTTTGCGACCCGACCCGTAATGTATTCCGTTTTTCAGATTTTGAACTCACGCCCACATTGGAAGAAATTGCCGGATATGCCGGTCTCAACCGGAACCTCCGCGGTAGATACCCTTTGGCCCCACGACCGGTAACTCTTCATAGGTTTTTAGACTTGTTGAACATCAGTCGGGATATTCAGGACCCACATCTGGCAAAAGGATGTTGTACACTACATTTCCTATATCACCGGTATGGTAACCCCAAAGGTTTTGAGGAATCCAATACAGGATTAACACATGCTGGAAATAAGGACAAATGGGAAGCCCGACGGGGATTAGCCTTCATGGTGGCCTTTTTGGGAGTGGTAGTTTGTCCTAGAAAAGATGGTCACATAGACCTTGGCCTAGTAGGAATGCTAGATGTTGCTATGAAGAAACCTACTAGCACAGTGGTTCCCCTGATTGTAGCAGAAATATACCAAGCTCTGACCAAATGTCGAGAAGGGGAGAAATTCTTTCAAGGTTGCAATTTGCTCTTACAGTTATGGATACAGGAACATCTTTGTCACCGCACAGGATATATGAACTACGGTTTAACCGGGTTGAGTTGTATTGTAGAGTTCGAGACCCGAATTACAGGTATTGAGTTCCCGGAGGGTACTGAGGCCTGGTCGTCATGTTTAAGATCCCTCACTGCAGATAAAGTGGAATGGGCTTATGGATGGCTTCCTCCTACTGAAGCTGTATATACGTCAGCAGAGGTCCCTTATATTCTTTTGATGGGTATTCGAAGCATTCAGCCCTATGCTCCTTACCGCGTTTTGCGACAATTTGGAAGATTCCAGACGGTGCACAGCGATGAAGACCTGAGTAGGCAAGTCATTGAGTTAGGCCCAAAAGCTGCATTCCCTGAAGGCCGAATCCGAAAGATATGGAATGAGTGCAGGTACCTTGAGCCTAAAACTATAGTACAGGACCGGGCCAGAGGTGAGGTAGATCCCAAATACTTGGTTTGGTTCGGTAAAAGGTTTCAAATCCCCGAGAGACCCGCCAAAAGGCCACATGTGCAACAATTAACAAGCGAGGCTCAGGTGCAGTGGGATTGGTTGGCTAAAGAAAAGGAGTACAGAGCTCGAATTGGAGCATTGGAAAAACAGGTTCAGGAGCTTCGGTTCGAAAACAGCTTGCAAGCCGCAGCTGATGAAGGTGATAAAAAGCAATTGGCCCAGGAGAATGAAGCTCTCAAGGCCCAAATTCAACAACTGAAATTAGATGCAAGGAATCGAGAAAGAAGTCTATCCGACGAGAGATTGATAAGAGGGTTGAAGAAACAAGTCCTGGACTGTCAGGAAGAATTGGAAAAATCCGAGGGAAGCATGGCAAAACTTCGGGCTCAATGGGCAAAGAAGACCGAGGAAAGGGCC
>NW_017683018.1:6325-9026 GCF_001879085.1 Nicotiana attenuata | reverse complement strand
CAATTGCGAACAGAACCTCTGCAAATGAGCCAAAAGCCTCTTCTTACCAGTTCTTATCAGATTTTTTTAATCAGATATAGATATCATAGGATTCCGCATCAAGTTCGTCTGATTCTTCTTAAGCAATAACAATCTGTTAACTGGTCTCTAATGTCTTAATGTTTTCAGCCTCAATCTTTTGACGAAAACTCTTTTGAATCAGTATACATTTGAGTTCTTCAAATCAGCACCTCTTCTGAAATGGTTTCTTTCTAAAATTCTGCCTAAACATTTTCCAACTAAGTTTTGGTCTTCCTGAAATTGTCTTTAAAACAGTTCTGCAGTTTACTCTTTCCTTAAGTATTTCTGACTCTGGAACTCCTTTTATGGTTTATAATCATGATTCTCTTAAAACTTATTTCTAAACTGACTGCAGTCTGTACTTTCTGGCATTAGACTACTTTTCTAGAACCAGTACTTTCTAAATCACTCGCTTAAAATACCTTAAGTTCTGACAATTGGATCCAAGTCGCCTAATGTGGGCTTCCTGTCTAAACGTATGTATCGAACCAATTCTCTTGCTGCTTAATTTTTAATTTTATAATACTAAACCAGTATGTGTAAAGGCATGCTAAACTATATGTTATCTGATTTACGGGGTTTATGTGAGCCTTACCTGTTTGTCTGTTCATTCCCCCTACTTGTTACTTGTTTTTGAATGTCGATTAGAATTTTTGTCCTTTAAAACACCATAAAGGCCCCCATCCCTTTCTCCCCCTTTTAGGATTAGTAGTCCTAATGCCCCGGGACTGATAGCTTGGGACGGGTAATAGCATGCGATAGGCAAACGATACCATTCCGCGCTCCAATACCTTAACGGGGTGGGAAAGGGTAGACATGGAGATGATGATTACACGATAACACTATGCGTACAATTGAGTACCAGTGTTGTGCGAATGATCCATGTAATATATAAACCTAGGACCCCCCTCCCTCTTTATTAGTTTAACAATTTTCTGAATCTTAAAAAGCTGTTGCACTTTCGACTTCTGTTTTTCACATAATTTTCAGATTGTTCGCACTAAGTACTTGATTTCTTCCTACTTGCACTTTTAACTAAACTGCTCCTTCCCTAAAATTCAGCATTTTTTACCTTTTGTGCTCCTTATTTGTAATAGTTTTCTCGTATTTGCAATGCTTGCTTGTTTACTCGTTTGTTTGCATTCAAAGTCACAATTGTAGCATGACCGGGAACCACACTAGTGGATCTTGAGGGGTGCCTAACACCTTCCCCTCGAGATAATTTCTAGCCCTTACCCAAACTCTGGTTCTTCATCTCAAATTCTTCCTTAAAGTGTCCTAATGCACTATAATCATTAGGTGGCGACTCTTCAAACTAAAAGACCCAATTCTCGCAAGGGAATAGAGTTGTCCTCCCGAATCGTATACCCGATTCCGAACTCCGATTTGGAAGAAAAAGGGGGCGTCGACAGCATGGCGACTCCGCTGGGGATTCTTTAGGTTTTTACCATTACATGCTATATGTGGCTTTATTGCTTTCTTTTATTGCTTTTGTTTAAAGCCTTTATTTGAAACTGACTTGTTTCTTTGTTTCTTTTTCTTTAATTACTTTCATTTACCGCTTTCCATCAATACCGTTGTAATTTTTGAGCAATCATTGTAAACTTTATTGTATGAACGTGAAAATACATGTCAATTTGTTTCATCCTTGTAAACTGCATCTTCAACATCATATTCCACTCGTGCCAAACAAATACTATAGCAACGCTTATAATGAGTAGTTGCGCACTTCCAATACTATCACCCCCTAAATTTGGCAAAGGCATATTTGCGGTAAAACTAGTCGATCAGCGGTGCAGTCGACGGTTTCGTGCCATTCCCTCTTGAGTTGTCCGCTCAAGGGTACCGGTCTAATACCCAATAGAAACCTCATTCTGATTAAATTGTACATGCATCATGGTCAAATCTAGCCGAGTCAGTTATGTTGTCCACATAATGACTCATTAAGATAGCCTTGTCCAAAGTCCATCGGGTTTCCCCGAAACCCAAACGGACGTCTCCACATTCTGTGCATTTATTTGGAGAACTTAAGTGCTTGCTATGCCAATTATTGATTTAAGTAGTCGAGTCTGGCGGGGGTAAGGGCCTAACACTCTGTTTTACAGAAAATGAGGCACGAGATCCCCAGATTTGGCATGGTGACCAACATTCATCCGAGGCTGCTGAGTTGGTGGAATGACCTCCATTCTAGTGATCAAACACTTGTCCGCAAATACTTGGGGAATCTGCCTTCCCTCCTAGGAATTCAACCCAACAACAGAATGATAGAAGCTGCAACATTGTTCTGGGATAGTGACAAGTCTGTGTTCCGCTTCGGTGACCTCGAAATGACTCCTTTACTTGAAGAGATAGGGGGTTTAGCCGGGATTCCTTGGGAGACGCCAGGTTTGCTCATGCCCGAGAATCGCAAAGGAAGGAGTTTTCTTAAGATGATGGGTTTGAAAAAGAATCTAGACCTAACATGTTTGAAAGACTCCTATATCCCATTTGACTATCTATACGAGAGGTACGGCCATAGCAAGTCATACCGCACCTATTCAGATGAATTTGCTATCACCTCATTGGGGCATGTCCATAGAAGGGTCTTTGTCTTCATGTTTTGCTTTTTGGGGATGATCGTGTTCCCTATGAAGAAGGCTAG
>NW_017683018.1:0-4202 GCF_001879085.1 Nicotiana attenuata | reverse complement strand
ATGTGTTCTACATACAGAATTTGAAGAAGAAGCCCACCGAAACATTCCGCGAGTATGCTACTCGTTGGAGGTCAGAAGCTGCCAAGGTCAGGCCAGCCCTAAAAGAAGAACAAATGAATAGGTTCTTCGTCCGGGCTCAGGATCCCCAATATTATGAAAGATTGATGCTGATCGAGGGTCAAAAGTTCTCTGATATCGTCAAACTCGGAGAAAGGATTGAAGAGGGCATCAAGAATGGTATGATAACAAATCTTAAAGCATTGCAAGCCACCAATAAAGCTTTACAAACTGGTGGCGCTTCCAAGAAGAAAGATGTAAGTGCCGTGATGATCACACAGGGAGCCAAGTCACCACCAAAATACCACACCTACCCATCACCTCCACTTACATATCAGCCTATCCCAAATTACCAAGCACCCGCACCTTCCTATCCACCTCCCGTTTACCAGTCCTCTCCACCTCTCACTTCACCCAGATACTCTCAACCAGCACCTGTTTACCAAGCTTATAACACTCAACCCTCTCACTACCAGTCACCACCCACTCGCCAAAATTTTCCAAGGCCCAGACCAAATTTCGACCGAAAACCTCCCAGACAATACACAGCCATCGCAGAACCAATTGACCAGCTATATGAAAGACTTAAAGTCGCCGGTTACGTCATTCCCATCCCAGCCAAAGCTCCAGAAAATCCCTTCCAGTGGGTCAACCCCAACAAGACCTGTGCGTATCACTCCAGCATGAAAGGACACACCCTTGACGAGTGCCGTTCATTGAAAGATAAGATTCAGACCCTGATCGACAACAAGGTCATCGTAGCAAAGGAGCCTGCTCCTAATGTCCGCAACAACCCTCTGCCTGACCACAAAGGTGGAGACGTTCATATGATTGAGGTCGAGGATGATTGGGACCCTAAAGGGTCGATAGGTTTGATTGCTGAAGGGGATGAACCAAAGAAGCCGGCAGTTACCCTCAACCCAATTATTGTACAGAATCAACCCTCCAAGGACGACGAAGTAAATATGTCTGTACCACTTGAATTTGAAGCGCCTCCTTCTGCAAAGGCGTCTGGGCCGATCGAGGTTGAATTTGGGGTTCCGAAGACACCTACACCCTTTGAAGTTGTTGTGTTACCACCAAGGGTGCCTATTCCGGTAGTAATGGCTGACGTAACACCGTTCTACTCAAACGCCATACCCTGGGATTACACTGCCGAAGCTAGGAGGAAAGGAAAGACAAAGACAGGAGAAGCGATTGCCGCACAAGGAATGACTAGAACAGGGAGGGTCTACACCCCAGAACACCTAGCCGAATCCAGTAAGCAAGCTCCGAGACGTCCCATTGAGACTGGGCCCGACGACCTTTGGAGGAAAATACAGGCTAAAGAATATTCGGTCACTGAACAGTTGAACAAAATGCCGGCACAGATATCTATCCTGGCCCTGCTGCAAAGTTCAGATGCTCACAAGAATGCCCTAATGAAGATACTGAGCGAAGCCTATGTACCCAACAATATAACCGGGGGTGAGATGGCGAATATGGTGTGGCAAGTGCTGGAAAGCCATAAAATAACCTTCCATGAAGACGAGTTGCCACCAGAAGGTTTGAGCCACAACAAGGCACTGCACATCACCGTGCAATGCGAAGATTACTTCATCACCAGAGTCCTAATCGATGGAGGGTCCAGCCTCAACATATGTCCACTTGTAACTCTCAGAACTCTGGGAAAAGGCCTACACGAGATCAAAGACGGGGCTATCAATGTCAAAGCCTTCGATGGATCCCAGAGATCTACTATTGGAGAAATTAGCCTGTGCTTGCAAATGGGGCCAACGTGGTTCGACGTCGACTTCCAAGTAATAGACGTCCCGGCATCCTACAACTTGCTGTTAGGACGCCCCTGGATCCACGCTGCCGGAGCTGTAGCATCGACCCTGCATCAGGCGGTAAAATTCGAATGGAATCACCAGGAAGTGATCATTCATGGCGACGGTAGTAATCCCATATATAGTCGCCAGACCATCCCAATGATCGGGGGCAGAAGGAGAATAGGAGGAGAGACATACCACCACATCGAAAGGGTCAACACTGTGGACAAAGACAAATGGTGGGACAACAAGATTGAAAGCATCTTAAATTGGTGTGGGTACGAACCTGGAAAGGGACTCGGCAAGAATCTCCAGGGGATCATTGAGCCCATCACACTGAAAAAGCATGGCATTACTTTTGGCTTAGGGTACGGCTATACTTGGGAAGAATTCCAGAACTAGTCGCCACCATGGCGCGACCCATACTATCCATTGGAGTTTCCGATACCTAGCCTGGATCAAACCTTCCAGCCAGCAGATACTATATATGGGTCCGAAGAAGATGAAACATTGGCAGCCATGAAGAATTTGTTCCTAGAGGATGATGATATGGACTGTTGTGTTCTTTTTGAGGAGGAGGGGGAGGAAGGCCCTTCCATACAAGCCGCAAGCAAAGGAGACTGCCTCATCAATTGGTCAATTAGGACCGTCAGGACCTGGAAGGCTTCGGGGTAGCAAGGCTAAACAAAAGCACCATGCATTTCATTTTTAGCTCACTCTACTAGTTGATTTTCTTTCCGCATTGTCTTTTATTTCGAAAACGAGCTCCGATGTTTCAAACAATTAGGGATTCAATCAAAGCATTTCATTTTATCATATATATCTCGCTTATTATTTTCTCCATCATTTACTCTATTTTATACAGCATTACTATTAATTATCTTGACGATGAACCAACGACTGTGACTTGCAACGAAACAACGCGACAAAAGGACGTAGATTCAGAAGAAGATGAAATACCTGAAGAGGTCGTTAGAGAGGTTGAGAATTTTGAGAACAGACCTAAGTCCAACCTGGAAGAAACTGAGGTCATTAATTTGGGAGATACAGAGAACATCAAAGAAACTCGCATCAGTGTTCACCTGTCACCATCAGAAAGGAAGGAATACATAGAATTTCTAAGGGAATATGAGGACATATTTGCCTGGTCGTATGATGATATGACTGGCCTCAGCACATCCATTGTAGCTCATAAACTGCCAACAGACCCGACTTGTCCGCCAGTAAAGCAGAAGCTCAGGAAATTCAAACCCGACATGAGTTTGAAAATCAAAGAAGAGGTCACTAAGCAAGTCAAAGCCAAGGTTCTCAGGGTAGTGGAATATCCGACATGGTTAGCTAACATCGTGCCAGTACCAAAGAAGGATGGGAAGGTCAGAATCTGTGTCGACTACCGGGATCTCAACCGGGCCAGTCCCAAAGACGATTTCCCATTGCCAAACATACACATTCTCATCGACAACTGTGCCAAGCATGAGTTGCAGTCTTTTGTTGATTGTTTCGTTGGGTATCATCAGATATGGATGGATGAGGAGGATGCAGAGAAAACGGCGTTCATCACGCCGTGGGGAATGTATTGCTACAAAATGATGCCATTTGGGTTGAAGAATGCTGGCGCCACCTACATGAGAGCCATGACTACTATCTTTCACGACATGATACACAAGGAGATCGAAGTATATGTGGACGACGTCATCGTCAAATCCAAGAAAGCCGCTGATCATATGGAAGATCTGAGAAAGTTCTTCAACAGACTGAGAAGGTACAATCTGAAATTGAATCCTGCCAAATGTGCATTCGGGGTTCCTGTCGAAAAACTGCTGGGTTTCATCGTAAGCCGTCGAGGAATTGAATTGGACCCATCAAAAATCAAAGCCATCCAAGAATTGCCACCGCCAAAGAACAAGAAGGACGTGATGAGTTTCTTGGGAAGACTCAACTATATCAACCGGTTCATAGCCCAGTCCACAGTCATTTGTGAACCCATTTTTAAATTGCTAAAGAAAGACGTTGCTACTAGATGGACCGACGATTGTCAAAAAGCCTTCGACAGAATTAAGGAATACCTGTCAACGCCACCAGTCTTGGTTCCGCCCGAGCCAGGAAGGCCCTATTGCTTTATCTTGCAGCTTTGGATGAAGCGTTCGGTTGTGTTCTAGGGCAACATGATGAAACGGGAAGAAAGGAGCAGGCCATCTACTATCTCAGTAAGAAGTTTACCCCGTACGAGGCCCGGTATTCCTTATTAGAACGCACTTGTTGTGCTCTAACTTGGGTAGCTCAGAAATTGAGGCATTATTTATGTGCCTACACTACCTATCTCATATCCAGGAT
>NW_017683017.1:4302-9028 GCF_001879085.1 Nicotiana attenuata | reverse complement strand
CGACTTCCCCTTAGGAATTGAGTCTTCTCTGTTGATTGTAATCCGAGTACGCAAGGTGGCGAGTGCGTGCTCGAACTTAGTTGTGGTAACTTGGCCTTTTAAGATTCTTAGGTCCTTATATTCACTAAGTATGAAGTTGTTTTTGATATGATTGAATTCCCTATTACTAGCTTTCACCTCTACATGTTTTACTTGGAATTAACTGCTTTATGGTTCATTCTTATTGCCTAATTGACTCTTACATTTGTTTAACTGAAGATCTTTTCCTCTATTGTCGCTTTAACTTTCATAGCTGTTTGTTTTATTGGAAATCATTATTATCACCCATGTAATTATTTAGTCTTAATTGAAATTGTTGTATATCCTTCGTAACCTGCCCAACCTTTGAAAGAAGAGTAGATATTCTATGTTTAGTTGATATTTCCTTATTTGAAATTTACTTGACTCTTGTTAACTCCCTTATTGTTGAACTACATGCTATGGGGGTCGTTGCTTCATATTATTTTCTCTTTTGTTGAGGTGATTCACTCGCTGTGTTCTTGTGTATATATTGTCATTGTTGTTGTTGTACTTGGGGTGTGATGCACGAGGTTTTTGCCTTGCGGTTATTGATATTGTGATGAACGAGGTTTCTGCCGTGCGGTTGTTGTTGTTGGGTCGCACGAGGTTTCTGCCGTGCTATTGCTACTATTGATATATTGCACATGCGTCGTAACAAGGCGGGATATGTATATATGCTTATATGTGGGTTGCGCATGTGGCAAAATAAGGTGGGAACACGATGATGCACGTGTGGCGAAACAAGGCGGGCATTTATTATGTTATCTTTTGCACACATGGTGGAACATGGTGGGCTATGTCAGGGGTTTATTGTGAGTATTTGTGATGGCCTGAGGGCATCTTCGTTTTGTTCAACTGTTGTTATTGTGGTACGTTTACCTATGTGAACATTGTCTCGTGGGAGTTGTGAGGTGAGTTGTCAGTGTGACCGTGAGGCTGATGAGGGCACGGGATGCCAGTGGTTAGATTTCAGGTACTGGGACTCGTGAGTTGTAATTGTCCGAGATTCGGTAATTCGTGGTAATTGTTGGATAAGACCTGATTTGAACACCGTCGTAGGATCTGAGTTATTGTTTTGTTTTCCCTTTTACTGTATTGTGACTTTAGGATTTGGGATGAGTTTTTTCCCATTCTCATGTGTCATCATTCTTAATATTTGCGTTGTTACTTATTGTTCTTTTCCCTTATTGTGATTGTAGCATTGTTGGTCATTTCGTACAGTCTTTACATAAATATATATATATATATATCATGTTCCGTTGTTCCTACCTTTGCACTGTTTATTAGACCGGTAGGTGTCTCGACTGTTCCTCATCACTACTCCGCCGAGGTTAGTCTTGATACTTACTGGGCACCACTGTGGTGTGCTCATACTACTCTTCTGCACATTTTTGTTGTGCAGATCCAGGTATTTTCCACTCAGTTCTATCATCCTTGGGAGGAGGCGTTCTGTAGAGACTTCGAGGTATATCTGCTACGTCCGCCGACCGAGGAGTCCCTTTCTATCTTCTGTAATAAGTATAGCCCTTTCAGTATTATCCCTTGTTTAGATATTTCCGGAGTTAGAGCTTCTTATGTATCTCATAGCTTGTGATTTGTGTGTTTCCGGGTTTTGGGAATTTGTTAGCTTCGAGAGTTGTTATTGTATGTGCCGAGCGACACGTTAAATGCTATTATCTTACTAGTTCAGTCTTGATTATTTTTCCGCAATTATGGTTTACCTTCCGCATTGTTAGGCTTACCTAGTCGTAGGGACTAGGTGCCGTCACGACATGTTCACGGAGGGCGAACTGGGGTCGTGACATGGCTCCTCTACATAATATAGATCCTTCTCCAACTGGACTGAGCTGAAATCCAACACGTGCGATGGATCACCGTGATACCTCCGGAGCATCGAAACATGAAATACCGAATGAACCCCTGCCAAGCTGGGAGGTAAGGCAAGCTCATAGGCAACCTCCCCAATTCGCCTCAATATCTCGAAAGGGCCAATAAACCTCGGACTCAACTTCCCTTTCTTCCCAAATCTCATAACGCCTTTCATAGGCGACACCCGAAGCAGAACCCGCTCTCCAACCATGTGGGAAACATCACAAACCTTCCGATCCGCGTAACTCTTCTGTCTGGACTGGGCTGTACGGAGTCTATCCTGAATCACCCCGACTCTCTCCAAAGCATCCTGAACCAAGTCTGCGCCAGTAATCTGGCCTCACCCGGCTCGAACCAACCCACCCGAGATCTACATCGCCTACCATATAAGGCCTCGTACGGTGCCATCTAAATGCTGGACTGATAGCTGTTATTGTAGGCAAACTCCGCTAATGGCAAGAACTGATCCCAAGAACCTCCAAACTCAATCACACACGCACGGAGCATATCCTCAAGAATCTGAATAGTGCGCTCGGATTGCCCGTCTTTCTGGGGGTGAAATGTTGTGCTCAGCTCCACCCAAGTACCCAACTCCTACTGTACGGCTCTCCAGAACCTCGATGTGAACTTGGTACCTCTGTCTGAAATAATGGAAACTGGAATACCATGCAGACGGACAATCTCTCGGATATAAATCTCCGCCAACCGCTCCGAGGAATAGGTAGTACACACATGGATAAAATGTGCGGACTTGGTCAGCCGATCCATAATAACCCAAATGGCATCGAACTTCTTCAAAGTCCGTGGGAGTCCAGATACGAAGTCCATGGTGATCCGCTCCCACTTCCACTCCGAATTTTCTATCTGCTGAAGCAATCCACCCGGTCTCTGGTGCTCATACTTTACCTGCTGACAATTAAGGCACCGAGCTACAAACACAACTATATCCTTCTTCATCCGCCTCCACCAGTAGTGCTGCCTCAAATCCAGATACATCTTTGCGGCACCCGGATGAACGGAATACCGCGAACTGTGGGCCTCCTCTAGAATCAACTCCCGAAGCCCATCGACATTGGGTACACAAACTCGACCCTGCATCCTCAATACTCCGTCATCACAAATGGTCACATCTCGAGCATCACCATGTAACACCTTGTCCTTGAGGACAAGCAAATGAGGGTCATCATACTGCCGCTCCCTGATTTGATCAAACAAGGAAGACCGAGAGACCGCACAAGCTAGAACCCGGCTGGGCTCCGAAAGATCCAATCTCACAAACTGACTGGCTAAGGCCTGAACATCCATCACCATAGGTCTCTCTGCTGCTGGTAAATAAGTCAAACTCCCCAAACTCTCTGCCCGGTGGCTCAAAGCATCGGCCACCACATTGGCCTTGCCCGGGTGATACAAGATAGTGATGTCATAATCCTTTAGCAGCTCTAACCAACCTCTCTGACGCAAATTAATGTCCTTCTGCTTGAACAGATGCTGCAAACTCCAGTGATCAGTATATATCTCACATGGCACACCGTACAAGTAATGACGCCAAATCTTCAACGCATGAACAATGGCAATTAACTCAAGATCATGGACATGATAATTCTTCTCATGTATCTTCAACTGTCTGGACGCGTAGGCAATTATCCTACCGTCCTACATCAATACCGCTCCAAGACCAACTCTCGAGGCATCACAATAGACAGCATAAGACCCCGAACTGGTAGGCAATATCAAAACTAGGGCTGAAGTCAAGGCTGTCTTGAGCTTCTGAAAGCTCGCCTCACACTCCTCTGTCCACTGAAATGGAGCACCCTTCTGGGTCAATCTAGTCATAGGGGCCGCAATCGATGAAAACCCCTCCACAAAACGATGGTAGTAGCCCGCCAAGCCAAGGAAACTGCGAATCTCTGTAGCTGAGGATGGTCTGGGCCAACTCTGCACCGCCTCTACCTTCTTCGGATCCACCCGAATGCCCTCACTCGACACCACGTGACCCAAGAATGCCACGGAATCCAACCAAAACTCACATTTTGAAAACTTAACATATAATCTCTTTTCCCTCAGAGTCTGAAGCACAGTCCTCAGGTGTTGCTCGTGATCTTCCCGACTCTAGGAATACACCAGAATATCATCAATAAAGACAATGACAAAAGAGTCACGATATGGTCGGAATACACTGTGCATCAGATGCATGAAGGCTGCTGGGGCATTGGTCAGGCTAAATGACATAACAAGGAACTCGTAATGACCATACCGAGTCCTGAAGGCAGTCTTCAGGATATCTAGCTCCTGAATCTTCAACTGATGGTAACCTAAGCGCAAATCAATCATAGAAAACACCCGTGTGCCCTGAAGCTGGTCAAAAAGATCATCAATACGAGGCAAAGGATAACAATTCTTCACTGTAACCTTGTTCAACTGGCGGTAATCAATACACATGCGCATAGAACCATCCTTCTTCTTCTTCAATAATAACACAGGAGCACCCCAAGGCGATACACTGGGCCGAATAAAACCCTTATCAAGTAATTCATGCAATTTCTCCTTTAACTCCTTCAACTCAGGAGGAGCCATACGGTACGGAGGGATAGAGATGGGCTGAGTGCCCGGCAACAGATCAATGCCAAAATCAATGTCCCTATCAGGTGACATGCCCGGAAGATCAGCTGGAAACACATCAGGGAAATCCCGAATTATTGGGACTGAATCAACAGAAAGAGTATCAACACTGACATCTCTCACATAAGCTAAATACGCGGCACACCCCTTCTTAACCATACGCCGAGCTTTAAGGAAG
>NW_017683017.1:0-3828 GCF_001879085.1 Nicotiana attenuata | reverse complement strand
GGCGGACTCTACCTCCCCGACCTCCACCCCTGGCTGGCTGGGCCGGTGGAGTGGCAGCTGGTGCTGGAACCATAGCCTGAGAGCTTTGTGAGGCCTGCTGTGGCTGAGGAGTCTGCGAAGGTGCACCCCTCCTGAGTCTGGGGCAATCTCTCACCATGTGGCGTGTGTCACCACACTCAAAACAAGCTCTGGGAGGACGTGGCGGCTATGACTGGCTCGGGCCAGGTCTGCTGGACTGTCCACTGGAAGTACCTCGTGCAGGAGGCGCACTAGAGACTGGAGGTGCATAATAAGGCTCCTGAGGCCTAGGTGGAGCTGGAATATCACTGGCTGCTGGAAGAGCTGAATGAACGGGGCGACCCATATGACCCCTACCATGACGACCTGCAGTAGGGGCACGGGCACTAGAAAAATGGCCCGACTCTCGAGACCTCTTGGCCTCCCTCTCCTCCCTGTCCCTAGCATGCATACCCTCAATCCTCCTAGCAATGCTCACCGCCTGCTGATAAGACACATCCGTCTCTAACTCACGAGCCATGCTACATTTGACGCTGGGAATAAGCCCCTCAATAAACCGGCGAACCTTCTCGCGGACTGTAGAAACCAAAGCTGGGGCATGTCTAGCCAAGTCAATGCAGCGGACAGCATACTCTGAGACGGTCATAGTACCCTGGCGCAAACGCTCAAACTCCGCACGCCAAGCATCCCTAAGACTCTGGGGAACATACTCCCTCGTGAACATATCTGAAAACTGAGCCCAAGTCAGGGAAGCTGCCTCATCCGGACTGTCTAACTCATAAGCACGCCACCACTGATAGGCGGCTCCTCGAAGTTGGAAGGTAGTGAAGGAAACCCCGCTCGATCCTGATATGCCCATAGTGCGGAGAATACGGTAGCACTCCTCCAAAAATCCCAAGGCATCCTCTGATGCTAACCCACTAAATACCGGAGGATCGTATTTCTTGAACCTCTCAAGTCTCCGCTGCTCATCCTCTGAAGACGATGCCCTACCCTTGGGGTGAACTGGTACTGCAGGCGGCGCAGGTATAACCTCTAGGGCCTGCTCAACATGCACTCACTGCTCAGGAGTGTGGGCGGCGGGAGTCTATACTCCTCCCCGGCCTGGGATGTGGCTGCAGCAAGGGGAAGCAACCCTGCCTGAGCCAAAGTGGTGTACATAGTCAAAAGCTGGGCCAAAGACTCCTGGAGTGCTGGAGTAGTAGTGGCAGACGTATCGGGTGCCTGGACTCCAGCTGGTACTGGTGGTACCTCGGCGGCAGCTCACGCGGGTGCTCTGGCTGCACCATGAGCGCGTCCTAGGCCTCTACCCCGGCCCCGGCCTCTGACGTAGGCAGTAAGGGGCGCGGGTGCCTAGTCCTCTCGGGTAGCGCGTGTCCTCACCATCTGTGAGAGAATAGAAAGATAGAACTTTAGTTGTGACGTCAAAATCTCGCATGACAAGGAAATCAAATGAAGTGGAATTTTCCTAACATTTACATAGCCTCCCGTAGATAAGTACAGACGTCTCCGTACCGATCAGCGAGACTCTAATAAACTGGCTTGTGTTCCGTGACTCCTATGAACCTAGAGCTCTGATACCAACTTGTCACGACCCAGTTCGCGCTCCGTGAACTGTCGTGACGGCACCTAGTCCCTACGACTAGGTAAGCCTAACAAGCGTGGAAAACAATCGAATCCTTGCGGAAGTTATAACTTAAAACCAAGATTTAACAAAATGGAAATGAAATGTAAAATGCCACTCGGCACATACAACACAATATCTCAAAATTCTACAATACTATCCCAACACCCGGAAACTCACGGGAACACAAGCTAAATAGGAATACAGTAAAGTGCTCTAATCTCCTGGAATGTCTACATCAATAGTACAATAGAAGGGCTAATACTACAGATAGAGTAAAGAAGGAGACTCTTCGGTCTGCGGACGGGGCAGATGTACCTCGAAGTCTCCGAAATGCTCCCTACCTCAAGGATGATACGCTTGGGTAGAAGTACCTAGATCGGCACATGAAAAACATGCGCAGAAAGGGCATGAATACACCACAACGGTACTCAGTAAGTGCCAAGCCTGACCTCGGTTGGGTAGTGACAAGGAAGGTCAGGGCCCTACTGAGGTTAAATAAGATACAGGTTTAACAGTCTGAAATCACAGTGTAATTAATTAACACATGATATAAAAGGGCAACAACAACTATTACAAGGCAAGCAAAACACAGTGAAAGAACATAACTCAGCTCCGAGATAACAACCGGGGATCTCCCAAGATACCGTCCTGTAGTTCCCAAATATAAATATCATGTCCAGTGGATCTCCCGGGTGCAGTCCCGTAGTCCAACTCACAAAGTGCAGGGGGATCTCCGGAATGCAATTCTGTAGTCCCAAAATAAACATACAGGGGAGCTCCCGGGATACCGTCCCGTAGTCCCAAAATAAAGTGCGGGGGGATCTCCCGGAATACCGTTCCGTAGTCCGAAACTAAATACACAGCAACAACAGAACACAATCCAATCAATATCATATCAAAGTAAAGCAGGTAATCCTAGCCTAGCATGGTTCACGTAGTACAATTAAGGCAGTTAAGACAGGTAAATCAATTTAGTCAAGTAGACATGCTTCTCTAAGCTACAGCAGGTTTAAATATCAAACAGCGTAAGCAAGGAAAGGAGGAACACAATTCAAGGCTATTTTTAAAGACAACCCGGATTTCCAACAATTAGAGCAAGTGCGCGCTCGTCACCTCACGCACGAGGCATTTCAATTAACAAAATATCAATCCTAAGGGGAAAAGTCCCCCACACAAGGTTAGACAAGCCACTTACCTCGAACCGGCTCAAAATCAACTAGAAACCACGCGTTTGCCACGAGTATCTGACTCCAAATGGCCCAAATCTATTCAATTCAATTACATATCGTAAATAACATCTCAATCAACTGATTCCATAATTTAATTCAAAGCTAATACGCGAAATTATGTAAAATGACCAAAACGTTCCTCAGGCCAACGTCTCGGAATCGGGTGAAATTTATATTTTTAGAAACCTCATACTCTCACGAGTCTATGCATAACAAGAACACTGAAATCGGAGTCTAAATGACCCCTCAAATCCTCAACTAACGGTCTAAGAACTTTTCCCCAATTTCCACCAAAATTCTGAAATCAAATGATGAAATTAACTAAAGATTGATGGAATATAACTAGAAAGGGTTAAAGAATCGTTACCCAAAGATCTCCTCTTCAAATCCCTCTCAAAATCGCCCTCTCCCGAGCTCCAATTTGATTTTCTAACTTTTGAAACCAAACCCTCGAAATCTCATATTTCTGCCCAGCTAATTCCGCATTTGCGGGCAAGGGACCGCATCTGCGATCCCACTTCTGCGGACCAAAATGTCGCATATGCTACTTTCATTAAAGAGCCCAGGAGCCGCATCTGCGGAACCTGAAGGACACCCAAAATCCGCATCTGCGCTTGACTTGCCGCATCTGCGGCGCCACATCTGCGGTCCCTAAACCGCAGATGCGAAAATATCAGAAGCAGCAAAAATCTGCAATCCCTTAACTTCAAAATCTCTCCGTCAACCATCTGAAATCATCTCGAGGCCCCCGGGACCTCAACCAAAAGCACCAATAACACCTGATACCTCATTCAAACTTGTACCAATCCTTAAACCATCTAAAACAACATCGGAAACTCGAATTAATCGAGGATTTAAGCGTAAGAACTCCAAATTTCCTCAAAATACGCTTTCGATCAAAAACCTAACCAAACCACTTCCGAATGACCTGAAATTTTGCATACACATCCTAAA
>NW_017683016.1:0-9029 GCF_001879085.1 Nicotiana attenuata | reverse complement strand
GAAGAGTGCTAAAAAGATGTGTGGAGACAAATTTAGTGCTGAACTGGGAGAAGTGCCATTTTATGGTACAAGAAGGGATAGTGTTGGGGCATCGAGTGTACAGTAAAGGAATTGAGGTCAACCATGCTAAGTTTGACGTGATTGAGAAGTTGCCACTGCCCACTTTCGTCAAGGCAGTGAGAAGTTTCCTTGGTCACGTCGGGTTCTACAGGCGGTTTATAAAAGATTTCTCTAAAGTTACTAACCCTTTATGTAAACTCCTTGAAAAGGATCATCCCTTTGTGTTCTCTAATGATTGCAGGTTGGCATTTGAGGAGCTGAAGAAGAGATTGGTGACTGCACCCATCATCGTTGCACCCAACTGGGAGCAACCGTTCGAGCTCATGTGCGATGCGATTGACTATGCTATAGGAGCAGTCCTGGGGCAGTGCAAGGACAAGCTGAATAGCTGATGCACCCAATTTACTATGCAAGCAGAACGCTAAGCGGTGCACAGCTCAAATATACCGTGACTGAGAATGAGATATTGGATGTGGTGTTGCATTTGACAAATTTAGGTCCTATTTGATTGGTTCAAAAGTTATTGTGTATACTGACCATGTAGCACTTAGGTACTTGATAGCAAAGAAGGAGTCAAAGCCACGCTTGATCCGCTGGGTTTTTTTGCTACAAGAATTCGATCTGGAGATCCGCGACAGAAAAGGGACAGATAACCAAGTGGCAGACCACCTTTCAAGGTTGGAGGGAGCTGAAAAGAAGGTAGAGGTTGAAGATATAACTGAGACATTCCCGGATGAACAATTACTAGCAGTGGCAATGAAGGAGACGCCATGGTATGCTGATATTGCTAATTATTTAGCAAGCGATATTGTACCTTATGAACTTTCTTCGATTCAAAAGAAAAAGTTCTTTTGCAATTGTCGGTCTTATTACTGGGATGAACCTCTACTTTTTAAAATATGTGTAGATAACATGATTCGGAGGTGTATCCCCGAGAAAGATCAACCTTCAGTTTTGTAGGCTTGCCATGCTTCACCATATGGTGGGAACTTTGGAGGAATTCGGACAACGGCAAAGGTGTTGGAGTCGGGTTTGTATTGGCCGACTTTATTCAAGGATGCCCATGCTTGGGTGAAAAGTTGTGATGAGTGCCAAAGGACAGGCAACATATCTCGCCGTCACGAGATGTCGATGACTACAATTTAGGAGGTGGAAGTATTTGACATGTGGGGGATTGATTTTATGGGGCCATTTGTCAGCTCGTATGGTAACAAATACATATTGGTAGCAGTTGACTATGTCTCAAAATGGGTTGAAGCTGTGGCCCTCCAACAAATGATGCCAAAGGAGTGACAGGCTTTCTAAAGAAAATATTCACACGTTTTGGCACTCTGAGAGCTATAATCAGTGATGGTCGAACCCATTTTTGCAATAGAACGTTCGCAAGGCTGTTAGAAAATTATGGAGTTCGCCATAAGGTTGCCACACCTTACCACCCACATACGAGCGGGCAAGTTGAAGCGCCTTACGGGGAAATCAAAAGTGTCCTGACCAAAACAGTGAATGCGACAAGGACTGATTGGGCAAAGAAGCTGGATGATGCATTATGGGCGTTACTGCGCAACATTTAAAACTCCAATTGGTATGCCTCCATACAAGTTGGTTTTTGGAAAAGCATGCCATCTTCCGGTGGAGCTTGAGCATAAAGCCCTATGGGCACTGCGGTAGTTGAATTTGGATATGGAAACCGCAGGCACAAGTAGAGTCACCGAGCTACATGAACTGGAGGAATTCCGGTTCCATGCATTTGAGAATGTAAGATTGTACAAGAAAGGATGAAAATGATGCATGATAAGCACATTCTAGATCGGAGCTTAAAACCCGGAGATCTCGTGTTGTTATACAACTCGAGATTAAGATTGTTTTCGGGTAAGTTGAAATCTAGATGGTCAGGACCATTTAGAGTTGTGCAAGTGTTCTCCAGTGGAGCAGTATAAATTGAGTCTGAAGATGGAACGAATAAGTTTAAAGTGAATGGGCAAAGGTTGAAACACTACCTTGGAATGGTTGACGAAAAAGGGGAGAAAGTTGTGATATCCTTGGAAGAACCCCAATATGTGAGCGAAGTGAAATAATGAAAGCATGCGTCGTGCCGCGACTTTAAATCAGGCGCTTCCTGGGAGGAAACCCATGGTTTGTTGTAATTAGTCGTGCCGCAACGTTAAATCAGGCGCTTCTTGGGAGGCAACCCAATATTTTTCTTTGTGCTTATTTTTCTTATTTGATTTTGAACTAAGAAAGCATTGACATGTCTATTAATGTGCAGGGATGAAATTGTGCGTGTCGGAAGGACTCGGGGTGAAGGAATAGACCCGGAGATAGGTAAAAAGATGGAGAAAAAGGGAAAATCTCGGAGGCCAAACGTCCGCGGCCGCGCATGGATCGGGCATTTTGTGACCCTCACTGCCCCACGTGCGTGGCCACGCACTGACCGCGGACCGCCCGCGCATTGGGCGCCGTTTTTAGGTTTAGTTAAAGTTTATTCTTTTTTCTTTTCTTTTCTTTTCTTTTCATTAGTTTTTATTTGCTTTTCTTTACCTACTAACACCTGCCCCTAAAATCTGAAAACAACAAAAGAAGAAAACCCTTCTCTCCCTCTCAAAAACACAACACACACGCACACCATCCTCCCTTCTCCTAAATTCCTGCTTTTCTTTCCTCCCCCTCTCTACTCGATCACTCCCCAACCTCTATTCCTCACAAGATCGTCAGGTAAGTGCCATGGCTTCTAGTTTCCTTTTTCTTCAGTTTTTTTTAGTTTTTCCATATTTTTTTCTTTTCTTCTTCTCTTTTAATTGTATGGTAGTAGAATTCATTGTTGTTCTTGTCTGTGTTTTGTGTTGCTAATATACTTGTTGGTATGGGAGGATAGTGGATTTTGCTGACTTGGATTGGACATTGTTAAGTTTGTGGTGAAATTGAAGTCGAATTGGGTGTTTGGGAAATTTGGGGTGAATGTGCACATCAAGTGTTTGTATAAATGCCACAGTGAGTCTTTAACGTAATTTGTGACCAATTGTGCGGGTGAAGAAAGTAACTGCCCTTGGTTCACATATCTTGTTTTTCGCTGATGGTTAGTTCCCTGTGGGATTCAACTCCGGACTCTTGAATCGGATTATATTTGCAGCGACCGCTTTGTCCTTTTTATAAGGCGTAGTTGGGCGTGATCAAAAGTCGTTACCCATAATCTCATGGACTCAAATATATGATTTTTAAATAATTCCATAATCATTTTCGTGGTTTAATCCCATTTTTATCAAAACCCTAGATTTTCCTAAAACCCCCCATAAATCCCACCATTTTCCATGTTAAATCTACTTATGATTCGTATATTTTAGCTAAAGAATTGATAGGGATCACTTACCTCTTGATGCTGATGGAACCCCTCTCAAAATGCTCCCGAAAATCGCCTAAGTCCAAGTGGGAAATGAGCTAAGTCCCGAAATAAAAGCTCTTGCACTAGTCGCAGATGTTGCATTTGCGACATCTTGTTTGCAAATGCGATGGTCGCAGTTGAGACCAAAGCATCGCAAATGCGAAGCAGGGCCACCCCTACCAAGGTCGCATTTGCTACCAAAATCTTCGCAAATGCGAAGAGGGCAGTTTCACAAAAGCGATAAAATGTTCGTAAATGCGAACCCCTCAGAAATTTCCCAGCCTCGCAAATGCGAACTCCTCTCTCGCAAATTCGAGTTCGCAAATGCGATTAAAACCTTGCATTTGCGAGACTTGCAGCCCAGACTAGAAACCAGCAGAACCAGCAACAGTTTTTCATCCAAATTTGATCCGAAACCACCCCGAAACACACCCGAGGCCCCCGGGACCCCGTCCAATCACATCAACCTGTTCCAAAACATTATACGGACCTGCTCGAGGCCTCAAATCACATCAAACAACGTCGAAATCACGAATCACACCCCAATTCAAGCTTAATGAACTTTAGAACTTCAAACTTCTACATTCGATGCCAAAACCTATCAAATCACGTCCGATTGACCTTAAATTTTGCACACAAGTCACATTCGACATTACAGACCTACTCCAACTTCTGGAATTGGAATCCGACCCCGATATCAAAAAGTCCACTCTTGGTCAAACTTTTCAAAAACCTTCAAATTTCCAACTTTCGCCAAATGACCCCGAAATGACCTACAGACCTCCAAATCCATATCCGGACGCGCCCCTAAGACCAGAATCACCCGTGGCGGCATGCCACCCGATCCGTACATAATATTTAAGAAGAAAACATACACAAGCCGTAACGCTCATACTCACAAAATATCTGAATATCAACTACAAGCACGCGAAGTGCATAATACAAATCCTGGGGAGAAGGATAGCGCCATACGCTATGAAACTCAAGCACAACTAAGGTGTGATACATGATCTGCATCTCAGGAGCCATCTTACTCACATAACACCACCACTACGTGGAACCTCAATACATGTGCGAATAATCAAGCCGTCTCACAACTCACATGGCACAATAGAGTATTACATGAAATAGCTGATGACAAAAATAACATCCAATGCCCAAAGACTCTTCCATAAGAAATGCTATGCTGAATGAACACACCTTGCCTGGGGTAGAGCACTCATCCACCTTTAGACCCATCAACAGACCTCAAGCCGATTCTGATCATATCATACTGGACTAATAACCTTTCAAGGATCCACAATGACCTATTCATGATACATAAGCACACCTGTCAAATCCGGAACAAACTCACACGGTCCACAACCCAAGGAATAGAATGCCCCTCAGGTATAAACTCTCGCATTTGTGATATTACCATAACTTCCATACTTGGTTTCAATCCTTAACAATCAAGTGACTAACATGCCACACTTACACATATCTCCCAGTGGGATACGCTCCCACGACCTTTCGCACAAAGCAGCAAAGTCTGCACCTCTACACCACCAACTGTACTAATTTTGTAAGACCAGTCAAGTGTCCGCAAATCAATACCCAAAGCCTCTTACACATGACAACGATCTCAGGTGACACCAAAGACAATACCAGCTTACTCCAACATCTGAATTCCTTCCTGCTCATCCGAGCTCGTGACATTCTTGTCAACACCGAACTGCAACCTTGATCCTTAACTTCCAATTCCCATGCCGCTCATTGCACCTAACATGCCACTACGCGAGAGTACCTGAATTTCATCATAACTCCTGAACCACTAATACAATAAACACTTTGTCACCTAGAAACCTTTCACTTAGCTCATTACTAGAAAATCATTGCAGCACTCGGCCAAATTCCCATAACCGCAGAAAAATAAAATCCTCAAGTAGTGGGATAAACCACCATAGCTCTTCCGGGATCCATCTACACATAACAGGCCATTATAATCTAATACCTCCAAATAAATCACATTACGACGGCCGTCAATCCTCGCACATACCGCCACAAATCACCTGCTTAACTTGACACGCTGAAGGAACTGATCATTGCCACCACCATGCCGATTCAAGCATTGCTAACCGAACCAACTTCTTCTAATTCACTCTGGACTTTCCTTAGAGATAACAACAACTCCATTCAAATATAACGAACTCAATCCTCGCTCATCGTGAGTGACCCTATTTCACGAGACCACATTGTCTCAAAACCCACGAACCATCTCATACCCTCCTTGTGCGCACGTTCGCATCTTCAACTAGTTAACCCATTCTGATAATTCCTCTATGAATCCGAAGTTATTTTTCTCCATTACTTCGATGCTACGCCGCAGACCAAAGATAACATAGAACACTCCAAGCCCCTTTCATAATCCGCTGCAAAAGCTCGATACTTACCCACCCCATGGACTTGAAATCCTTAGGCACCGTACCTAAATTTTGAATTCACTAGGACAGTTGTTGAGAGTCACCCACTCCGACTTGGTCTTGAATATAATCAACTCCAAGGCTCCGCTAGCACATGAACACTTGCTCAAAGAAGCACCCGGCTGAATCACTTTCCTGGTACATCACATCTACACGAAGCATAAATTTCGAGTCTTCCCAAAGCCTGAACGCGAGTCGATAAGGCCAAATATAGCACACATTCCTCAAATCCTTTGCTCAATTACCACTGATGTTTTCTTTCCTTAGTCGTAACAACCCACCAATATGCCGATAACCAAAAACCTCACAAGTAGACAACCACGCAATCCAATCGTAGACGGTGGGGCTCTCCCACTTAGCTTGAAGCTACAATTACATAACCCCGGAACCCACCAAGATTCCTTCTTCCTCATTGACATGATCACACGATCGACCCGCCAAATTCTCGAAATCTTCCTGTTAAACATTTTATGAACATTCTGAATCACTAGCCACATTCACATATTCGACCTCTTACTGGATAGCCACTAGAATTCTTCGTAGAAGCTTCGTCAACACCACGCAACCGCTAACCTGCTCACAAGAGATAGCTCACCTATGGAAATTCCATGCCGACACCTTCCAACGATGCCGCACTGAGTACAATTACTATAAAATAAATAACCCATCCTGAGCTCGTGTTCGTTCACCAGTTGTACAAGTCCGTTCACTCCCCATTGACATCTACTACAGGTGCGACAATACATTCCAACCCGAAGTCATGTTGCACCCCTCTTCATATCAAGCAACTCCTTCCCGTCGTATCCAATCTTCCTCAGTATAGTGGTCAATATTCCAAATTAAATCCGTAGACCCTATCACTGTCCACCATGAATCCCAAATCACTCTAAACTTTCCTCAAGGCATGTAGCTATCCTACCACAGAATCCATATGCTACTATGCCACTCTCCCACTTTGGTCAAACCCGCTCTTTTAAGCAACTACTCGACTTCTGTTCTCACACTTGGCCTTCTAGAAATTTAACCACCGCAAGACACCTCCCACATGTCCTTCCTCATCCTTCGCTGCCCAGTTGTTGCCTTAAATCAAAATCCATCTTTGTAGCACTTGAACCAATAGATCGCTACTATAACGACCCGATCGGTCGTTTTGAGCTCTAGTGCATCGTTTAGTAGTTTGAGGCCATGAGCAGATTCATTTCAGGTATTATGACTTGTACGAATGGTCGGAATTGAATTCCGAGAAGTTCGGAGTTAATTTGGAAAGAGAATTCTCATTTCGGAAGCTTTAAGTTGAAAGAATTGACTAAGATTGGATTTTTGAGTAAATGACCTCGGAATCGGTATTCGAAGGTTCCAGCAGGTTCGTATGATGATTTCGGACTTGGGCATATGTCCGGACTAGGTTTTGGAAGATCCGGGAACGTTTCGGCACCTATTGTGGAAGTTAGCATTTTTGGAGGAATTTCATAAGTTTGGGTTGAGGTGCATTTCAGTGTTATCGATGTCCGTTTGGGATTCCGAGTCTAGGAATAGCTCCGTATGGTGATTTTGGTGTTCAGAGCGCGATCGGAAGTGAATTAGGAGGTCCGTGGGTTATTTTGGAGTCATTTGGCTAAAGATAGAAAATTGAAGGTTTTTGAGAAGTTTGACCGGAAATGGACTTTTTGATATCGGGGTCGAATTCCGATTCCGGAAGTTGGAGTAGGTCCGTAATGTCGAATATGACTTGTGTGAAAAATTTAAAGTCAATCAGACGTGATTTGATAGGTTTCGGCATCGAATGTAGAAGTTTAAAGTTCTAAAGTTCATTAAGCTTTGATTGGAGGTCGATTCATGATTCTAGCGATGTTTGATGTGATTTGAGGCCTCGAGTAAGTCCGTAATGTGTTATGGGACTGGTTGGTATGATTGGACGGGGTCCCGGAAGCCTCGGGTGGATTCCGGATGGTTAACGGATCGAATTGGAATTTGGAGGAAGAGTTGAAGCTGCTGCCTTCTGGTGTAACCGCACCTGCAAGAACTGGGCCGCAGGTGCGGAGCCGCAGAAGCGGCTAGGAGGGGCGCAAATGCGGTTTTGACCAGATGTGAAGAGACCGCAGATGCGTTCATGTAGCCGCAGAAGTGGGACCGCACCTGCGGTGCTTGAGGCGTAGAAGCGAAAAAGGGGGGCCTGGTGAGAAACTGCAGGAGCGGTAGAAAGGCCGCACCTGCGGAACCGCAGAAGCGGTCAAGGGACCGCTGGTGCGGAAATGCTGGAGGCAGTGAGGTTCTTTTAAATTGGGTGTTGGTTTCATTTCAACCCCATTTCTTCCATTGGAGCCGATTTTGGAGCAACTCTGAGGTGCCATTTTCACCACCAAGTATGAGGTAAGTAATTTATGCTAGTTTTGAGTTAAATACATGATTATATACGGATTTGGACATGGAAATTGGTAGAAACTTGGGGTTTGAGGGAAAACCTAGAAAATTGATATTCTTGGATTTTGACCATGATTTTGGACATGAAGTTGAGAATAAATTATATATTTGAGTTCTTGAGGTTATGGGTAAACTATATCTTCGAAAAATTTCGGAATCCAGGCACGTGGGCCCGAGGGCAATTTTGTCAACTTGTCGATCGGGGTTAGAAATTGTTATATATTGGATTGTAATGAGTAATTGAACATATATTAATGGATTTGTATAATTATTGACTAGTTTTGGAGCGTTGTGCATCAATTTGAGTCTTCGGAAGGGCGTGGAATGCCGGTTAAGGAACTTCGGAGCGAGGTGAGTCTCCTTTCTAACCTTGTAAGAGGGAATTGTCCCCATAGGTGAATTAATTGAACATGTGCTGCTAATTGTGGGGGCTACGTATGCACGAGGTGACGAGAGTCCGTGCGTAGCTACTATTATGCTTATGTCCGGGTAGTTGAGGACCCAAAAGCATGCTTACTTGTAATAAATGCAACCTTGTTGACAAATTTAAAAATGCTTAAACATATCGAACGTGTGAATGAATTTCTAAAAGAATAGATATCATTTCTTGACTTTTAAAAGAGAAACTTGCCCTTTCCTGAATAATTGGTCCTTGATGAATTATTGACTTGAATTTGAATGTGTTTATCTATTGTGGAACGGGCCAAACA
>NW_017683015.1:0-9029 GCF_001879085.1 Nicotiana attenuata | reverse complement strand
GAAAGTATTTTTTTGGAAATCATTTATTATTTTTTTATAAATTATATAGTATTAAAAATGGCTATTTAAAATCTGGCCGATTTGTATTTCAATTTCAACCCCTTTCCAACCCAACACCAGCCCAATTTTTAATTAAAATTACCCAGCCCAAACCCTGAAGACCCGATCCGGCCCTAATACCCTTTAATCTCGGCCGTTGATCCTAAAGATAAACGGCCACAAACGACCCTTCCTAAAATAAACAAAGAGACACCCCCAAACCCTATCATTCTATACCGTCCGCCGCCCTGAAACCCCTCTCCTCTCTCAAACGCTCTCAACCCTAACCCTAATCTGACCTCGCCGTCACTCACCTATGGCTATCTACAGTGGTTTCTCACCACCTCCCAGGCCTCCAATGGCCTCTCTCACGTTATTCTTGCCATCTCCAGGGTCCTTAAGGGACCAGGGCTAGTTGGCTTGCATCTATGGCTCCTTTCTCGCCTGTTTCAGGCCATTCCACTATGATTCCGAGTGAGATCGTCCTATATTGACTACGATCTATGGGTTTCTAAGCATGTTTCTTCACCTCTGTGTTGTTCTCTTTGAAACCCTAATTTCTTTTTCTGAACCTCTTAGATCTGTACAGATCTGAGATAATTTGGACTTGTTTCATGTGAGTTTTACAACAACCTTGAGATTCTTTACAAGAATCGTATGATTCTCAATTGATTTTCATCTTTTTCTAAAACTAGGGTTTCCGGAATTTCTTCTTACAAAATGTTTGATGATTTTTTTAGTGTTTGATCTTCTGCTTCTCATATGTTTTGACTAATTTTGTAAGTTTTGCCACAACCTTAGCTTGCTTGTACTGAAAACCCATATTTTTTGATGTTCTTCGTTGGTTTCTGGGTACTGGTATATTGACTGTGTTCTTGCTTTGGGTTCTTGTGATTTCTCGTGATTTTCTTGTCCTAATATGCTTCTGCTGAATTTCTTACTTCAACCCTTTCACTGATTCTATCGGATGGTGTTCATCCTGACTATTCATGTTAAGACATGTATCTTTCTCCTTGAATCAGTGTCGTTTAACTTTTTGTTTTGTTAAAGTTATGTGTCGAATCCTGACTATTCATGTCTTACCTTATTTTATATGCTAAACTTGCTGACTCTTTCATGATTTTTCTCTTTGATTGAACCCTTGATTATTCTAAATCCCTTATTTCCTGGTTTAATTTGAACACTTTCCCTTAAACTTTCGATTTTTACTTCTGTACTCGATTTGATTGAACTGCTTGCCTTAATTAATTTTCCCTTGCCTTGTTTGAATTTTTGCGGATTTTTACTGATTGTTTCCTTAAATGAAACTTCTATTCATTTACTCCTAATTACCTGCTCTATACCCAAAACTGACTTGATTCTTTTCCTTAAATACCTAACATGCTTTTACCGTTGATTTGATTATCCATTGATTAAGGGAAAGACTTGCTGATTTACATATGTGATTGATTCCACAAACTTTCCTGATTTGATACTTGATTGATCTCTTACCTTATTTTGTTCAGCCTTTGATTACTATATAAACCCCCCTCTTATTTTAACTTCTAGAAATGAACAATATTTCAAAAACCAATACCTTTTTTACACTCTAAAAGGTTCTCTTTCTGCTCTCTTTGCTACTTGTGATCTTCGCCATTCTAGCCGGCTGCAAGCCAGGGCTGGAAGTTGCACACTACCTTTCTCACATCTTGTGCTTTTCATTCTTTAACTAGGTATGTTTATGATTAATTTTTTAAGAATCAAACCTATGTGTTTACTTACTGCTTTAGTTCATATGGCTTAAGTCTGTTCATGTTTTTGTCTACTACTTATCCAAGCATGTCTAATATTGCCCATTCAAACCTATGATTAGTGTGTTTCCACTTTACTGGCCTGTTTGCTGTCTTATTTAGCATGTCTGCATATGTTTGTCCTAACTACTATCTTTCCTAAACTCTGCTTCTATATAACTAGCATGCCTCCATTGTTAATACTTGCCCAGCATGCTCATTCAAGTCCTTGCCTGTTCTGTTTCATTCCTACTAAGTCAGTCAATCCCTTTAAAGTATTCTAGCTGTGTGATGCATGTTTCTGCTGTGATCTTTGCTGCCTATGTAGAACCCCCTGAAAACTCCCTATGTCCTGTCGTTTGCATACTCCATTAAAAGATACCCTCTATGTTCCCAATCCCTATCCCCTTTGTGTGAAAGTTGTTCCTGAAACTTGTTCTATGACTTGGTTCTGATTGCCAATTGTTTTTCTTCACACTTTTCCTCAAACTGTTTCAGCACTAATGGTTTTCAAAAGTTCTTTTCAGTCTTAAGACCTTTCTATTAAACTCTTTCAATAGTTATGCACTTCCACTTACTCTTAGAATATTAGGTTCTGCCCCTCTAATATGTGTACTGTCTTGAGATCCTTGAGATCTCTCTGAACTCTGGCATGTTAGAGTTGGCCTTTCCACACTGCACCTAAATCAGTTATCATTTGAGAGAAGGTCTAGGTGTGAGCACTGCCCGGGATCCTCGAGGTCCTTAGGGAACTCTGACACACCTAGACATGAGATTGGCTATGGAACTTTGGCATTTGAGGCTATTGGAGGCTTGGAAATCATTTGGGCCTGCTGCAGGCTCCCTATAGATTAATTTCTATTTATTTATGTAATTTATATTCAGTTCATTAGTCTGTAATAATTATTGTAAACAAACAGTGGGGTGTTTAGTGAAAAGGGAGGGTAGTATATATATTATGGGTAAAACTGGGTAGATACCATGCCTATAGGACTGTGTTGATTCAAACGTGTTTGCTATGTTTGCTTTACTTCCACAATTAGAAACCATGTCTATAGGGTCTAAGTGTCTTTTAATAATTAGATACCATGCCTATAGGAATTAAAATTAGCTCTAATAGAAATCATGCCTGTAGGACTTAAACCAGTTTATTTAAAATCAGTTTAATTTATGTTTGTTCATTCTGAATTGGTTTAATTAATTTGTCTGTTTCCTTAATAAGTTTTCAAACACTGCTTTGAATTGATACTGCTAGAAAGCATGCCTATAGGATCTCAAGTTATCCGTTTAAAATTGATCACTGTTTTACTGCATTCCTAATAGATATCATGCTTTTAGGACGTCACTATTATGCGCTTAGGCAAGCCTATAGGACGATTAAAATCCTGCGGCTATAAAACTGTGCTTTGTTATTTAAAACTACTCACATTCACAGGTCTAAAATCAGTAGGCAAGCTAACAGGTCTCTGACAGTTGGTCCTAACTCATGCTGTATACTTCCTGCTCACCTAGATATCATGTTCTATGTTTTACACCTGAAACAATTGTTTGAGACGTGCATTTATTTGTTCTGCTCTTGGAGGTAAAAATGTGAGCCATTATTTGTTCCTTCTTTACGTGCAGTCCTAATTGTTTTTATTGACGCCTAGACTTTTCTCCTTTAAACACCTTAGGATGATCTAGAACTACCCAAAATTAAAGGTCCTAAAATACCTCCAGGGCCACGAGGAAGGGACGGGTAGTGCACGTGTAGGACATCTTTCAAGGCTGTTAGAACGCTTTAGGCTATGACCAAGGGGAGGGAATTGGGTAGTAAGGATATGATGACTACGCGCTAATGTCACGTGTAGCCCCTCATTGAGGAGTGATTATCGGGCATTGTGTGGGTATGATCCTGTAGGCTAACCAACCTAGGACCCCCTTTCCCAACTCCCGGATTTTAAATGAATTTACTTTTCTTTATATATGTGCAATTTGTTCAAACCCTTTTCCTTGTTTCATTACTTGAATGTAAAAACATGCATTACTTGCAAGTACGTGGTAAAACTGTTTATCTATTTATTTGACTAATTCACATGAATATAAGTTCGGCTGGGACCCACCGTTATGGACCGCGAGGGGTGCCTAACACCTTCCCCTCAAGGTTATCTCGAGCCCTTACCCTAAATCTCTGGTAATGCAAACTAGTCCATGAGTTAATTTCTCAAGGTTCCCTAACGCACCATAATTCGTCAGGTGGCGACTCTTCAAAAACCCAATTCCCAAAAGGAAAAGAGTTATTTCCACCATGAAATGTCGAAACCCGGACCTTTCTCCGCGAGGAGGAAAAAAAGGGGGCGCGACAGCATAGCGACTCTGCTGGGGATATTTAGGCTCTTACCATAACGAACTTATTTTTTCTTTGTGAATTAGTCCAAGCATGCTCTATCCCATGTACCCTTTCCCCTTATTTGAATCTAACTGTTTATTTTTAAGCTCTTACGATTTCTTTATCTCGCTGAAACTGACATGTCTCTTTGTTTTTCTTCTTTTGTAACTGTCTTTTAATCATTTAAATACTGCATTTTTTTATTTTTTTACGTGCAAATACTTGACAACACGTTGTTATTATTGCATTTACTCCACATCATATTCCACTCGTGCGTATCAAAATCCTATAGCAATGCTTGGTGAGTGGTTGCGCTCTTCCAATTATTTACCCTTAAATTCGGAAAGGCTTATTTGCGCTAAAACTAGTCGATCAACGATGCAGTCGACGGTTCCGTGCCTTTGCCCCTCAAGTTGTCCGCTTGAGAGTACCAGTCTAGACCCCCCTAGTAACCTTACTCTGATCGTGATTGTGCATGCATCATGGTCAAACCTAGCCAGATTAATATGTTGTCCACATAATAATCCTTTAAGACAAGCATTATCCAAACGTCCATCGGGGTTTCCATAATCCCAACGGACACAACCACAAATTGTGCATTAATTTGGAGAACTAAATGCCAGTATGCTAATCATGAATGTATAAATAGTCGAGTTTTGTGGGGGATAAGGGACTAACCCTTTTGTTTTGCAGAAAATGAGGCACGAGGTCCCCATATTCGGTATGATTAGCAACATTCCACCATTGCTACTAGATTGGTGGGAGGACCTTTCCTCAAGTGACAAGACACACGTAAGAAAGTACTTGGGCAATTTACTTTCTCTACTAGACATTGAGCCAAACAACAGGCTGATCGAGGCTGCCACTTTATTCTGGGATAGTGAAAGGGCTGTGTTTCATTTTGGCGACATAGAAATGACACCACTTCTAGAGGAAATTGGAGGGCTTGCGGGATTGACTTGGGACAGCCCCGAGTTATTGGTGCCAGAGAACCGTACTGGTAAAGGGTTTTTAAAGATGATGAGGTTGAAGAATAATGCTGACTTAAGATGCCTGAAGGAATCTTGCATACCCTTCGAGTATCTGTATGAGAGGTATGGCCATAGCAAGTCCTTCCATACTTACCATGACGAGATCACTCTCACTTCTCTGGGCCACATCCATCGTAGAGTGTTCGTGTTCATTGTGTGCTTCTTGGGCCTGATAGTATTCCCAATGAAAAGGGAAAGAATCCACACTATGTTGGCCATGGTCGCCAAGACTTTGATGGAAGGAATCAACGGACAGACATACACCATAGTCCCCATGATCATAGCCCACATCTACAGGGCTCTGGAACGCTGTCAATGAGGGGTCAAACATTTCGAGGGATGTAACTTGTTGCTGTAGTTGTGGTTATTAGAACATCTTCAAAAGGGGCAGTATCGCCAGGAACTTCCGCAAAGGGCTTGGAATGACCATATTACCTTCCATCACCCCAAGCGGATGACCTACATTCCGGACAGGTTTGCTCAATCGGAAAGTGCCAAAGAGTGGGTGGAATTCTTCGACAATCTGACCGAGGAGCAAGTGCAATGGATGTTTGAATGGTTCCCGACAGACGAATTTATCATCAGATCCAGGGACGCTCCACACTTGGTGCTGATTGGGTTGAGAGGGATCTACCACTATGTCCCTATCCAAGTTTTGAGGCTAGCAGGCAGGAAACAGGTTTTGCCAAGGGTTGCCAAGATGAGTCATTTCAGAGCAGACTTTCAAGACGACGACGTTCCTTACAAGTGCCAAGCCCAACACATGTGGCACTGCAAAATCATTGTGGAAAAAACACCATTGAGCCCGACAGATATCATGCAGGGTGCGAACCTCTCTACTCGGCGTGGTTAGAAGA
The DNA here is from genome assembly GCF_001879085.1 of Nicotiana attenuata. Classification (NCBI taxonomy): domain Eukaryota; kingdom Viridiplantae; phylum Streptophyta; class Magnoliopsida; order Solanales; family Solanaceae; genus Nicotiana; species Nicotiana attenuata. Next base: position 2,965 of record NW_017683015.1, on the reverse strand, counting down.
CAATCTAAAAGGAATGGTGATGCCAGGAGCCGGTCGAGGGAATATAATCATAGACGAAGAAGCTGAAGCTCAAGTCAAATACAACGGGCTGCACAAGAGGGTCCACGACTCTGAGAATGAGCACCGAGTAATACATGAGAGGAATGTGAGGTTGATCGAAGAATGGAAAGAAATGGCAGTCTTCCAACAGGAAGCTGGAATATCTGGAGTGAGGAATAGTAGAGCTGGAGGGTAAAGTCATAAAGAGGATTGAGGATTGCCAGAACGCTGAAGGAGGACATCTGGCCAGATCCTACTTGCTGCTGGGTCTGCGCGAGCTGGGGGACCTGTACGATGGAGTCAGGAAGATCGAATCTGGGGAAGGTCCTTCTAGGACCAAATAGTCTAGATTTATTTGCTTTCCTAAAATGTAATAAGGCCAAGTGCCAGTAGTGACTTATTTTATCTTAATGTCGTTTTGGGATTCGTCTATTTTTATATTGTGAAATGAGGCATTTGTTGGCATCTAAGTTCTCCAAATCTATTTGTCGCTAGGCCTACCTCGGGCACAACGAGGCTCCCAAATTAGGACGCGAATTTACATATGTGCAACACTTCAAAATCCTCACTAACTTGTTATCTTTTTGTTTTTCCTTATTTTTGATTATTCCCATCCCCTTAGGTTAGTTCACTCATACTGGCATCATCAGCGTATCATACCAGATCTAGACGCCGTCCACCTCCTCCTCCTCCAAGCAATACAAAAGGCAAAGGAAAAACAAAGATGGACGACTTAAGTGGTATTCGAAAGGAGAATGTTGAGAACGCAGAAACTTCAGACGGTCGGAGTACTCCGGCACCAAATGATCTAGTCTTGAGATTGGAACAAAAGATACTGGAGCTACAAGAAGAACTAGAGCAGGTTCGCAACTTGGCGAACTTATCACTCACCCTGAATGTCCCCGACATCAATCAATAGAACACAAAGAACCCAACACCTCCCCAAAACACATCAAACCAACACCTATAAAACCCTCCTGCACCACATCAATACACAACCCCACCTCAAAATCTCAATCCCTTATCAATACCAACTCCATCACAACACCACCATCAATCAATCCAGTACCACAGAAATGGTCCAATTGGGTAGGTATGGCATCAGATTTCATGGACCGGTTCAGGTTCAACACAGAAAATGCACCCGATGTTTTCTACATCCAGAATCTTAAGAAGAAACCCAATGAGACTTTCCGCGAGTATGCTACCCGTTGGAGGTCGGAAGCGGCCAATGTCAGGCCATCTTTGGATGAAGAACAGATGAACAAGTTCTTCGTCAGAGCACAGGACCCGCAGTACTACGAAAGGTTGATGGTTATTAGAAACCACTAATTCTCCGATATCATCAAACTTGGGGAAAGAATTGAGGAAGGCATCAAAAGCGGGATGGTAACGAATTTTGAGGCATTACAGGCCACAAATAAGCATTGCAATCAGGTGGCATATCAAAGAAGAAAGACGTTGGGGCAGTAATGGTGGCTCAAGGCCCGAAATCTCCACTTACCTATCGAACACCTCCACCCACATATCAAACACCTCCATCCATATACCAAGCACCACCACCTACATATCAACCATCATCTTCCAGATACTCCCAACCAGCCACTGTCTATCATACCTATAACTCCCAACCACCTCATTTCCAATCGCCTCTGACTCGCCAAAATTATCCAAGACCGAGACCCAATTTTGACCGCAAGCCACCCAAATAATACACCGCTATTGCTGAGCCCATCGACCAGTTGTGTGAAAGGTTGAAATCCGCAGGTTATGTCACTCCTGTTCCCGATGTGGCATTAGAAAATCCATCCCAATAGGTCAATCCTAACAAAACTAGTGCGTACCATTCCGGTATGAAGGGGCACACCACTGACGAGTGCCGAGCATTGAAAGACAAGATCCTGACGCTGATTGACAACAAGGTTATACAGGGAAAGGAGGCCACACCCAATGTTCGCAACAACCCTCTCCCAGATCATAGAGGTGGTGGAATACATGTGATAGAGACGAACGAAGAGTGGGACCCTGGGGGTCGATTGGGCTTATTCGGGAAGGTGATGACTTTAAACCCTCAGTCACACTTACTCCTATTGTGGTATAGACTCAGTCACCAATCGAGGTTGAGATAGCTGCACCAGTTTCGTTTGAGGTAGAAGTGGCTCCACCCATAGCCACCCCTGTCCCGTTTGAAGTAGAAGTGGTCGCACCTTTCACAGTGACAGTATCAACTACACCTCCTTTCCACTCAAAAGCAATACCTTGGGATTATGTTGCCGAAGCCAGGAGAAAAAGAAAGGCAAAGATGGAGGAATCTAATGCCGCACAAGGAATGACCAGGACCCGAAGAATCTATACACCTGAGCACTTGGGAGGACCAAGTAAGGATGCTATTGCCAAGCAGCCTGTCATTGAAATAGGGCCAGATGACCTTTGGAGGAAAGTACAAGTAAAGGAGCATTCCATCATTGATCATTTGAACAAAACCCCAGCTCAGATATCCATCATATCACTATTACAAAGTTCAGAAGCACACAAGAACGCTTTGATGAAAGTGTTGAGCGAAGCTTACGTTCCCAATAACATCACCAGCGGAGAGATGTCTAATATGGTAGGACAAGTGTTGGAAAGTCACAAAATCACTTTCCACGAGGACGAGTTGCCACCTGAAGGTCTGAATCACAACAGGGCACTGCACATTACAGTGCGATGCGAAGACTACTTCATTGCCAGGATCTTGGTTGATGGAGGTTCAAGCCTCAATATTTGTCCGTTGGACACTCTGAAAATATTGGACAAAGGTTTTCATGAAATACGGGCAGGAAGCATGAATGTAAAAGCTTTCGATGGGTCTCAAAGGGCCACGATCGGGGAGATTAACCTGTGCTTGCAGATGGGGCCAACTTGGTTCGACGTCGAGTTTCAGGGC
>NW_017683014.1:4439-9031 GCF_001879085.1 Nicotiana attenuata | reverse complement strand
TTTAAAACTTAATAAACTGCATTAATTATTGTATCACTAGATTTTGTTTTGTGATAAACTGCTGTTATCTTTGTAAGAAGGATGAGTTAGTCAATTATTATCTGTTTCTTATTCTAAGAGGGCACAATCAGGTTTGAAACATGTTTCTTTTGTATAAGATGCGTTGGGTAGTGGCTAATTGTGGTAAGGTTTATTGGGCATGGTTTGGTACTAAGATTTATAACTGGATACTAAAAACTTGGAGCACTCCTGTTCTAATCCCTGGTTGGAGCCTCCGGAATGAATTAAGATAGATCTCCAATGAGCTGCTTTGAAAACACTATCTTCTGAGTGACGTTGTTTTTGGCTGGATTGCTTAATAGTGTATTGCTGAATCATACAAGTCACTATATTAAAATTTTAGAAAATTTAAATTTTAAAGTTATGTCGTCTGTGTGTTGGCACGGAATATAATTTAGTTCTGCCTTTTCTGAATGTATAGGAAACTAAAATCTTTTAGTTACTGATCTGATTTATTTGAGCACATTAAATCATTCATTTTAACTAAATTATAATTATCTGCTTATCTATCCAATAATAACATTTAATTGTAATTAATCACAATACGCCACTTGGCACTTTAGGACAATCCTCCAAATAAATAGGAACTATAAATTATTCTGAAAAAATTGAAAACTCCTTCACAAATTTCAGGTTTCTTTGTTATTTTATTAAAATTAAATATTTCTTTATTTTTAAAAATTGAACTGATTCTAAATATACATTTTTTAATCTTTAACTTTTAAAAAATAAATCTGATTTACACTATTATTAAAATATAAAAATTAAAAGTTGCACTTTTTAAAAATACGTTTTTTACTCTTTAACTTTGAACGATGAAGACCGAATTTTTTTTAAAGAGCTTTACTTAATTCAAAATTTCAGCTTTATTTACTTCAAATTTCATATTTCTTTAATTATAACACATTAACTAATTTTAAAATATACGTACTCTTTTACGTTAAAAAGAGAAAATTGTTGTAAATTAAAACAAAAGAAGTTACATATTTTAAACCCACTATCCCTAAATCTTCTCGACAAAACCTAATCTAAGGATAATGGACAGTTGCTCAACGCATAACTCATGAAACATACGCACATGAAACTCACAAACCCAAACTGCCGCTCAACTTCTATTTCTCCGATTGATAGTGTTCTTAGATTCAAATCTTCCATTGCTATAAAAAATCAAGAAACCATACGATTTTTGCAAAATTTGAATCAAGGCTATAAAAATTTCAAGAATGCAATATTTGGAAGAAGCAGATCGTTTACAATTTAGACGCTATTTTCTCGATTGAATATGTTCTATAAGATGAAAAGGTATTAAAAATCTATTATTGTCTTATAATTTGTTTTGGTAACTCTGTCTTTTAATTTGCATGTGTGTATTCATGGGATAATCAGTACCAGAACTCGATTGAAGAATTTGTGCACCAAACATATGTATTCTCAAATATGTTTCTCAGTGATATACTACAACATATATCATGTTTGCTTCTACGTTTTTTTTTATTTTCAAATCTGAATTTTTTTATTTGCTCTTCGTGTATTTTTGTAATCTATATGTGCATATTCATCGGATAATCAATAGAAAAAACATGTAGTTAAGTCGCAGATATTGTTAAAATCTATTATTTTAAGTCTTTTTCGAACTCAATAATTTTTTTTATATTTTTTAGGATCCTGACTTCAATACTATTCAAGGCGTAGATGAAGAGAAGGAATGCGAGGTATGCACATTCTCACTTTTAGTTTGTCCTTTAAGATGATACTTATTTTATTTATATATGTGGATAGATATATTTGACAATAAAATTTTAGATCTGGCCAAACCCGGATTCTTCGAAGGATACACTAAAAAAATTGATTTTTGGAATTCAAGGGTTTATATTCAGTAGTAAGTAGGCATATATGATGTATTAAAACTTAATAAACTGCATTAATATTTGTATCACAAGATTTTGTTTTGTGATAAACTGCTGTTATCTTTGTAAGAAGGATGAGTTAGTCAATTATTATCTGTTTCTTTATTCTAAGAGGGCACAATCAGGTTTGAAACATGTTTCTTTTGTATAAGATGCGTTGGGTAGTGGCTAATTGTGGTAAGGTTTATTGGGCATGGTTTGGTACTAAGATTTATAACTGGATACTAAAAACTTGGAGCACTCCTGTTCTAATCCCTGGTTGGAGCCTCCGGAATGAATTAAGATAGATCTCCAATGAGCTGCTTTGAAAACACTATCTTCTGAGTGACGTTGTTTTTGGCTGGATTGCTTAATAGTGTATTGCTGAATCATACAAGTCACTATATTAAAATTTTAGAAAATTTAAATTTTAAAGTTATGTCGTCTGTGTGTTGGCACGGAATATAATTTAGTTCTGCCTTTTCTGAATGTATAGGAAACTAAAATCTTTTAGTTACTGATCTGATTTATTTGAGCACATTAAATCATTCATTTTAACTAAATTATAATTATCTGCTTATCTATCCAATAATAACATTTAATTGTAATTAATCACAATACGCCACTTGGCACTTTAGGACAATCCTCCAAATAAATAGGAACTATAAATTATTCTGAAAAAATTGAAAACTCCTTCACAAATTTCAGGTTTCTTTGTTATTTTATTAAAATTAAATATTTCTTTATTTTTAAAAATTGAACTGATTCTAAATATACATTTTTTAATCTTTAACTTTTAAAAAATAAATCTGATTTACACTATTATTAAAATATAAAAATTAAAAGTTGCACTTTTTAAAAATACGTTTTTTACTCTTTAACTTTGAACGATGAAGACCGAATTTTTTTTAAAGAGCTTTACTTAATTCAAAATTTCAGCTTTATTTACTTCAAATTTCATATTTCTTTAATTATAACACATTAACTAATTTTAAAATATACGTACTCTTTTACGTTAAAAAGAGAAAATTGTTGTAAATTAAAACAAAAGAAGTTACATATTTTAAACCCACTATCCCTAAATCTTCTCGACAAAACCTAATCTAAGGATAATGGACAGTTGCTCAACGCATAACTCATGAAACATACGCACATGAAACTCACAAACCCAAACTGCCGCTCAACTTCTATTTCTCCGATTGATAGTGTTCTTAGATTCAAATCTTCCATTGCTATAAAAAATCAAGAAACCATACGATTTTTGCAAAATTTGAATCAAGGCTATAAAAATTTCAAGAATGCAATATTTGGAAGAAGCAGATCGTTTACAATTTAGACGCTACTTTCTCGATTGAATATGTTCTATAAGATGAAAAGGTATTAAAAATCTATTATTGTCTTATAATTTGTTTTGGTAACTCTGTCTTTTAATTTGCATGTGTGTATTCATGGGATAATCAGTACCAGAACTCGATTGAAGAATTTGTGCACCAAACATATGTATTCTCAAATATGTTTCTCAGTGATATACTACAACATATATCATGTTTGCTTCTACGTTTTTTTTTATTTTCAAATCTGAATTTTTTTATTTGCTCTTCGTGTATTTTTGTAATCTATATGTGCATATTCATCGGATAATCAATAGAAAAAACATGTAGTTAAGTCGCAGATATTGTTAAAATCTATTATTTTAAGTCTTTTTCGAACTCAATAATTTTTTTTATATTTTTTAGGATCCTGACTTCAATACTATTCAAGGCGTAGATGAAGAGAAGGAATGCGAGGTATGCACATTCTCACTTTTAGTTTGTCCTTTAAGATGATACTTATTTTATTTATATATGTGGATAGATATATTTGACAATAAAATTTTAGATCTGGCCAAACCCGGATTCTTCGAAGGATACACTAAAAAAATTGATTTTTGGAATTCAAGGGTTTATATTCAGTAGTAAGTAGGCATATATGATGTATTAAAACTTAATAAACTGCATTAATATTTGTATCACAAGATTTTGTTTTGTGATAAACTGCTGTTATCTTTGTAAGAAGGATGAGTTAGTCAATTATTATCTGTTTCTTTATTCTAAGAGGGCACAATCAGGTTTGAAACATGTTTCTTTTGTATAAGATGCGTTGGGTAGTGGCTAATTGTGGTAAGGTTTATTGGGCATGGTTTGGTACTAAGATTTATAACTGGATACTAAAAACTTGAAGCACTCCTGTTCTAATCCCTGGTTGGAGCCTCCGGAATGAATTAAGATAGATCTCCAATGAGCTGCTTTGAAAAAACTATCTTCTGAGTGACGTTGTTTTTGGCTGGATTGCTTAATATTGTATTGCTGAATCATACAAGTCACTATATTAAAATTTTAGAAAATTTAAATTTTAAAGTTATGTCGTCTGTGTGTTGGCACGGAATATAATTTAGTTCTGCCTTTTCTGAATGTATAGGAAACTAAAATCTTTTAGTTACTGATCTGATTTATTTGAGCACATTAAATCATTCATTTTAACTAAATTATAATTATCTGCTTATCTATCCAATAATAACATTTAATTGTAATTAATCACAATACGCCACTTGGCACTTTAGGACAATCCTCCAAATAAATAGGAACTATAAATTATTCTGAAAAAATT
>NW_017683014.1:0-653 GCF_001879085.1 Nicotiana attenuata | reverse complement strand
TAGCACTTTTTAAAATACGTTTTTTAACTCTTTAACTTGTAACGATGAAGTACCGAATTTTTTTAAAGTAGCTTTACTTAATTCAAAATTTCAGCTTTATTTACTTCAAATTTCATATTCTTTAATTATAACACATTAACTAATTTTAAAATATACGTACTCTTTTACGTTAAAAAGAGAAAATTGTTGTAAATTAAACAAAAGAAGTTACATATTTTAAACCCACTATCCCTAAATCTTCTCGACAAAACCTAATCTAAGGATAATGGACAGTTGCTCAACGCATAACTCATGAAACATACGCACATGAAACTCACAAACCCAAACTGCCGCTCAACTTCTATTTCTCCGATTGATAGTGTTCTTAGATTCAAATCTTCCATTGCTATAAAAAATCAAGAAACCATACGATTTTTGCAAAATTTGAATCAAGGCTATAAAAATTTCAAGAATGCAATATTTGGAAGAAGCAGATCGTTTACAATTTAGACGCTACTTTCTCGATTGAATATGTTCTATAAGATGAAAAGGTATTAAAAATCTATTATTGTCTTATAATTTGTTTTGGTAACTCTGTCTTTTAATTTGCATGTGTGTATTCATGGGATAATCAGTACCAGAACTCGATTGAAGAATTTGTGCACCAAACATAT